>NW_020447237.1:0-126991 GCF_003343035.1 Apteryx rowi
AGCTTCCCCTTTCCTGTTCACAGCGATCACCTTCTAGGTCCTCGGGGGTCCTCAGAAAGCCCACAACTTCCAACAAGATCCTCAAGTTCTAGTCAGAGCCCAAACACTGCTGCACAGACTGCTGCGTCTGTTCGCTGCCTCTGTTAGCTGCGCTAACAGGACAGTGCATGTGTTTAATATTAGACACATGCTTACGTGCTCCAATGGTTTGGATCATCAACAAGATAACAGCTCAGTGGGACTATGCATGAATTTAAGTAAAGAAGTTTGGACTTAAAGCAGTAATTAAGTTAATTGCTGAATAAAAACTTACACTGTAATGTTTTACCTCCTAACTAGAACATGCATTCTAGCTAACAAGTTATAGGAGAGGGGAAAATCATTATGAGATTACAGGCCTACAATATCTTCACAGGAATATGAGAGGTGTTGCTTTAATCCCTGTAAGGAGCCATACGATCTGACTCATGATTTTGCCTTGAATATAGTAGCAGAAATCTTAATGCAACTGAAAACTGCAAGTGGAAAATATTTTCCACATTTTGAAATGAGATAGAATAATGCAGTCAACATTTCTTTTCTGTAAATACCTCAGCAGGAGTCCTGCTCTTGGACACTATAATCTGGTCACATAGTTCATTTTTATCACCCTTTCTTAATTAAATGCTGATAATAGTGGCCCAATTAAGTGACCACAGAATTTGTTCATTACCAGACAAAAGCATAACTAGAGTTGTTGTGCCTGATGGAATGTAATATACAGGCTTAGCTTTTCTCATTTTTGTTTTCCTCTGTCATTTTCAGCATTAAAGAAGAAGGAAATACAATAATGTGCTCTTTTTTCTTAGCATTTTCACTGCAGGAAAAGAACAGTTTTTGAATAACTTTTCCAAGTCAACTTGCTCAGAAAAGAAAGAAAAAAATCTTGAATCAATGAGGTTATAAATGTAAATTTAATCCATTCTTAATGGCCCGTGGACTTGGTTCACCAAGGTTCCCTGCCAGCAATTTTCTGCTGTTCCCTTGGAAAAAAAATAAAAAATAAAACAAGTTGAAGCTTGTTTTGTAATCCTCCCTTGAAAGCAGTATTTGTACATTTTTCAATAGGAATCAGCATCTGATTAAAAATGTACCTGTTTGAATGCTTAGGGCTGTTGGAACAGAACCTGCTGCTTAATATGAGGTTTATTAATATTGCATTAGACTTTTTTTTTCCCCCTCACAGTAAGAATGTCATTTGCTTTGCAGCGAAGACATCACTGGATGAACTAAAGCTCATTAGACAACAAATGTATATTACTGAAATCTGTTAAACATAATTACACTGAGAGATTTCACCTTCAGTTTGGATCCAAGTTTTCAGAGAATAAAAAACTCTCCTGGGAGACATGGACATGAGCTAAGGGAAGAACAGAAGCCAAAGACACCACTTCTTTAGCAAGCGCATGGATGGCAAAGTGAGGGTACTACAAAGCCCAATGAGGCAGCCTGCTCCAAGCTGCAGGTTGCCTGTAGGGCTCCCTCTGCCCTCCCCCGTCTGCTCATGGGCCAGCACGAAGCGGGCCCCCCCCGCCCGCCGCCTCCACTTCTGGGGAGGAAGGGGCACGTCTGGAAACACAGCTGCACCCAAAACCCAGCCCTGCATTGCTGCTGCTTTTGCTGCTCATCCTGCTGCCTGGCAGACCCAGTCCCTACAAGCAGGGGGACTTCCCACCCTTCTGCCATGGTTAAAAGAAAAGAGCAATTTGCTCTTTCTGTTGAAAAGCAAGTATCTGCCCACAGGACACAACTATAGGTCGTTGGTTCTAAAGGAGCAGAGACCCATCACCTTCATCGCTGAGGCTTGTGTTTAAACGTCGAACTAGAAGAAGAATTTAATGTGTTTGATCTGTAATTAAGCCCCTTTGGAGCCAGACCTCTGTGCTAGTGGCTCTGCTGGGAAACTGAGGTATATACATCTTCTTTGCTTGTTAAATGGAAGAAATACAATGCCAGCAAAGAAAGCATTATTGGGGGGGGGGGGTTAAGTTTTCCCTCCAACTCCACTGCCCTGAAAATCCTTAAAAGGAGAAGACTACTGCTGGCAGAGCACTAACATTAACATTTTAAAAGCACAGAAAAGCCAGCCCAGGTACAGAACTGATATATACGACCCAAGCTGTTTTTTCCACCTTTGCTGGTGCTGGGAAGCAGTTCATTCCAGCACCAGCTGCCTTGTCAAAGGCTTTTACAAAATTCTTCTCTCTGATCCATTCTGCTTCCTTCTTATAAGGATTCAGCTCCTGATTTCAACTACACTCAGTTTTATTTTACATGAAAGCTTTCATGAGAGGAAAAGAAGTCAGAAATCTCTTCCAAAGTCCTTGTAGCTGCTGCTGAAGCAGGGGATGCAATTCTGCATCTGAGAGGGTTCATATATTTCAGGTCATCATTAAATCTTGTACTGTGAGTTTCTGTGAGCTTGAAAAAGCCAGAAACTCAGCAGGGATTTCCCCCCCACACACACACCAACACCTACTCAGTCTGCACTAGCATTCGTTTTCCTCCTCCTTCCCATGGCCTAAACATAGTGCCGTGGTCATACAAACCTCTCCTTGTCAATGCTGCAATAAGCAGTAGCACAATATTGACAAGGAAAGATGTAGAACTGATTTGCAGCTGCTCAAATTTGGAATTACCATTGACTTCTACAGGAACTCTCAAAAGGGAGTGGCTGCAAATTCAGGCACAAAGAAAGCGGTCGCACTTTGACAGCTCACCAGTCCAGCCAGCCTCTCCCTCGTCGCCCCGACCTGACCTGACCTGTCCTGGCTCATGAGCTCCAAGCAGAAAAACCAAACGGTGCCTGGAAGGTGCTTTACTGGGRACGGAATTTGTCAGCGGTCTCCCTCTGCTGCCAGCATCCCCACAGTATGTAAGGGCAGAACCAGAGCCTGGGAAGAGTTGRTTGGACAAAGTAACCATGATACAAACTTTCATTCAAATTTTTTTTTTATGAAGCATTCATAATTTAGTTCAGGTCCTTTTTCTCTCTCCTACCCCCAGTCTTGGCCTCTTTCTGCAGCTGTTGTTTTATAGCCCAATTCAGAGCAAATGTTAAGATTCTTGAACACACAGATGGAAAAGGGCATCAAATATAAGACTGATTAGCAAAAATGTAATAAATCTGCCAAGTATTCATATAGAGGGAACCTCTTAAGTTTTGACCCCTGTATTGTGAACACGCTGTGCCACTTTCAGGTTTTGGACATGTGGACATTCATGTCAGGAGCAGCACTGGACTTTTGCTGTTTAGAGTCTGCTATGGTCTCTCAGTTAATACAGGTAGCTGGTGGGATTGCTGTAGTTCATACTAATAACTGGAAGGGTCATTGTGCGCTGGTTTGGTTGACACAACTGACCTTGTTTTGTTCAAAATGGAAAAAGAGCTCTGCCATTAAACTTAGATTTATGTTTTGAACATGCCAGGTTAAGGTGTATTAAGAACTGTAGTGCTTGAGCTGGCCTTGTTTCAGAAGATTTACTGTAAAACTTCAGCCCAGAGCTTTGCTCACTGTCTTCCACAAAATTCAAAGGTGTAGCAGTTTCAGGCTTTTGTAATACACTACGTTCATCACTATGCTAAAGGCTGCAACTTCACTACCAACAAATGTCCTCAAATATCTTGATCTTTTGAATTTTATTTTCCTTGCTATACCTGTCTGGGAGGAATAAAGAAAGATAAAGAGCTCTGTTCAAAAGTAGAACATCTCTCTGTAAAATCCAGTAATATTGCCTACTCAATACAGTAGGCCATTTAATGAGGACATCATGATCTTACCAAACTGTTAATACTAATTTCTGCAAGTATGACTGCTGTGATTAAGACAACTCATTAGCACCACCCTTTGATAGGGGAGGTTATGCTAAACCTGACTGTACATAGAATCAGGCTGCTCAGCTGTATAATATAAATCTTCAAGTGCTAGCAGAATAAAAAAGTCTTCCAGGGAAAAAACACTGGATGTTTGGAGCAAGACAGACATAATAATAATAAATTATATTAAGTAAATGGTTGGAAAATGTAGCAGATGTAATCTCATTTTCTAACTATGTTTTTTACTAGCTGGTTCAGAGTACATTTTCTGGCAAATATTTCTGTGATCAGATTTCAGCCTATCAGTTGGGAATAAACTGTCTGTAATTTTTGCACATCCACCTGGACTGTGCTATTGGTCACCCAAAATCTGCAGAGCTTCACAGATTTATGTCTGTTGAGGACTGAGCAGACAGATTTGTTTGAGTTTCCTGACAGAAGGCTGAAAATCTCTTCTTTAATAAATAAACTACTTCCATTTCTGCCCAGAACTAATGTATTTTGCTCATGAACTAAATTTGATTTTCTGATTAGCTAATGCTTGCTCATAGGCTTAATTTCATTTCACAAGCATTCACACAAATATTTTTAGGAATGTTCTTGAAAGCAAAAATGTATATAGCAAGGAATGGTCACAGTGGAATTTTCCTTAGAAGTTTTTCCACCAACCATAAGTAACATTTGTATTGTACACAAATTTCAATTCACTTTATGCTCAGTTGGAGCCTTTCCATGAACTTCAGTGGGAGTTAAACTGGATTATATGAATCTAGTTCCAATTATCACTGCAATAGCCAAGGAGATCATGCATGTCTTTCTTTCCTTTTTGTTCCCTTGGTCTCTAGGTTTTCACATATTATAAAAGAACCATAAATGCCAGTGTACAGCAAATAGCAGCTCACCTCTTCTCTAATGAAGCTGCTGCTATGTTGCAATGGATACTTCTATATTCAGAAATTGGAATCTTACTCTCCCCCATCTCAGCCATGCACCCCCTTCTCCCCATGCCTCCAGGCTTCGGAGACCTCTGCCACCACCTGCAGCCTCACCCCAGTTCTCCACCTCCAGCTGGTTTTCTTGCTCCATGCAATGGCATTTTATTGCCATCGCAGACAAAAGTGATATGTAAAACAGGAGTCTGAAGTTTGCTTGCAGTTCCTGTAGGCAATCCCATGCCTGTACCCAGGCACAAAGCTGTATCTATACACCTCTGGCATAACATGGGCAGCAGCAGGCATTTTACTGCAAATACAAGTGTCTTTTCCCTTCTGTGGGTGACTAATTCAAAGGCAATGCTCCTTTTTGACCAGTTGTTGGAAGCTGAACCCATATTCTACTTATAAGAACACTTTTTTTTTGAGTATTGACTTCTCACCTGAAATTGTAGCCAATGCTAGCTGCCGTTCTGTGCCTGTACAGCAAGAGTTTCATCCCATCCAGCTGAATGATGTAAGTCAACATATTTTCTAACATCCATCTGCTTCCCATTAAATATTAAGTAAGGTGTAAAACTGAAAAGAATGAATAAAGACAACAAGGCACTGTTCTTCTGGGACTGAATATGTCTGTTTAATTGCAGAAGATAAGGAAGATGACATTGTTTTACTGTCATAACTTAATTATTTACACTTATTTAGACAGGCTAGCTGTAATTAAATTATGTCTGTTTTGAAATAAATCTTTTTTCCTTAGCAGGCCTTAATTTAATTTAATGCTATGTTTTAATTTAAAACTGTTTTAATGTAATGGAAAACAAGTTGAGATGACAAATAAAGGGCTAATGTGCAGATATGATTCATTTACACATAAATCAGTTAATCTTTTTTAATGGAACTCGTTTAAATAATGTCATTTTTTTTTATCAGCTGTATTTCTGCTCTATACTCTTGTTGTTAAGGAACCAGCATTTTCCCTATGACGCACCAATGCTGGCAGGAAGCACATCTTAAGTGTATTTTGTGACTCATTTCAATTTGCTCTTTAGTGCATTCGCAGTTTGCTCGTTAACATCAGCATTGGGGGCTAATGGATACTCAGTAGGAAGTCATTTTTTTTCATGAATGTTTTATGGAGAAGCAGAAATGAAGACGAGGAAGGATTTCATCAGTGACAAAGCAGCTTGCAGCTGGCAGCAGTCGGGTGCGTGACAGCGGCCGTGGCCCCGCTCCTGCTGGGGCTGGGCAGGGGCTGAGCACCGCTGCCTCCTGCACCATGGCCTGCCAGCCACCGAGAGCACCTCTGCACGCACACAGCTTATGTGCGTCGGCATCAGAGAGAGGGGAATGACCTCCAGGTTAAAAGAAAATCATACCCTGATACAGTGATCCTTGTCATTGTGCCACAGTTGAGATTCAGGAATGTGATGGTTATTATAAACCTGAATATAGAATAGGCATGGCTGAGTAATTTTGCTCTACTTCGTTTGGCTCATTTTTTCTTAGCTTTCCCAGCAGACAGACTGCTTTTTGTGATTCCCATTCAACACAGAAACCACTAACCATTTTCCACCCAGATCTTGAGGCTCACATTGCTAACAGAAAATGGTGGAAACAGAAACCAGAAAAATCATTCCTTTCCCCCATTTGCAAAAAAATAAAATCTGAAACTGTAGCTCATTCTTTTTCAGAAATTCATATTATATGTGTTAGCTGAACTGGTTATAGTGTTCAGCTAAGAATGCTTCTGATTCCTGACAGGTCCAATGCCTTGGAAAGCCTAATAAAGGCAGGTATCTTCTGCATGTGTTTGTCTTCAAATGAAACCTCAGAGACTTAGGAATGCCAACCAGAACCTGTGTGCATGAACTGCACTAACGTTATTTATATGATAATTTCCTTAACTCTGAACACTTTATCAGGGGCATTGCAGTGACACAAATACAGGTCTGTAGGCTCAGGCTGCTGCAAATCCCAGGCAACATGTATTAAATGGCATAAGAGGAGGCCTGAAGACAGAAGAAGGAGATGTTAAATGCAAGCTCAGGAAATTTCTGAAGTTCCCTGCTGTGCACACCAGGAAGAATACATAACTTGGTGGTCCAATTTTCAAGCATTCTTAAGAAAAACAGGTTTATTTTATTGTTATTACTTATTTCTTCATGCCAAGAACAGTAACAAAGTCAGTATGCTCTTAAAGTTGCACAGTAACCTTTATTATGTCCTTCAGAAGGTTTTCACAGCCTCGAGTCATTTCCACAGCTTTACAACGATTGCATCACACAGAGCAAAAAGGAAAGCATTATACTAGGTAGTGGGAGAAGTCCAAGCCCAAACATATAGGATAGGTTGAGTGCAGAAAAGATGCATGTACAAGAACTCATGGACTGAATACTCCACAACTGACTAGCCACATATAGTATTGGTTTCAAACCCATCACGTGGTCACTTAAAAACAAAAAGCAGATGCTGAAACAAATGGACAGAAATGCTCAGGTGCCACTGATGAAGTAGAAATGCTCCACATCTTATTTGATTCATTCCTCACACACACAGACACAGACACAAAAGGATACTTTTGACCAGAGGTGTAGTATAATTAAATCTAGTACAGAACAGAACAAGAAGAGGGACAGGAGAGCTCAAAGAACATATAGATAAATGAGCACCATAGCCTGATAAATCTGATGCTGAAGTACCTAAAAAAAAAAAAAAAAGTAATTATTGAACCACTGGTCATTACTGTGAAGTCATGGAGGACAGAAGGCATCCCAAAATCTAGAGAGGAATGAGTACAGTATCTTTTCTTTAAGGGAAAAGGAGAATGTAGGGAAATAAGGGCAATCAGTCCAACTCAGTAAGGAGAAAGATACTAGAAACTCTTTGCAAGACCCAAGAGAGTGACAAGGCAGTAAGAAATGGCCAACATGGGTTTGTCAAGAACAAGTTGTACCAAACTGATCTTTCCTTGACAGGATAATTAGCCAAGATGCTAGCTAAGAYAGATTGTATCTCTACTGCAGTAAAGTTTGGACACCATCCCATGTGACATATAAACAACTTGGGGAGATGCTGGCTAGATAAAATTGCTATAAAGCAGGTGTACAGCTGCTGGTCAGTCAAGCTCAAAGAGCATCTGTCAGTAATATGTTGAGAAATTGGCAGGACAGGTCAAGCAGTGTCCTAGAGGAGTCCATTATAAACCGAATATTAAGCAATCTTTTCACTTGGATGCTGGAACAGAAGTTGCTTATACAATTAAGCATAAAATGTGCAGATCCCACCAATCTGGGAGGACATGCAAGTATTTTGTGGACAGGACCGGAATTCAAAGTGACCCTGACCACCTGGACAAAGCATATGTCATCTGTAAGATGGACAATAAAACTAAGTGGGAGAAACCTGAAGAGGGAAGGTCAAATGAACTGTTTACAGAATAGAGAATAATGGCTACAAGAGAGATTTAGGCTAGATATTTGGGGATGGGGGGAGCAGGAGGAGAAGAAAGCAAATCTTCTGTTGTGAGGATAGGTTGCCACTGGAACCAGGCTGCCTTCAGAGGCTAAAAACATCTCTACTTCTGTGGATTTTAAAGAAAATGCTAGATAAATATCTGCTGGGGGATGATATCTGCTGTCTCAGACTGGTGAGGYTGGCTCTTCCTCCATCACTGCTATGATTTTGTGAGCCTTCAGACTGCATCAATAAGGTATTCCTTGTTCAGCCAGGATTTTTCACTGTCTCCTGTTATCTTTTCAACACTGGACTGCCCTGTAGGACAATTTGCCATAAGATTGACCAGTTACTAGCAATCAAGGAGTATATTCACATATTGTTCTTTTTGCCAAATCTGAACACAGAAAAAACGCAGTGAATAAACATGGCCTTTACACACTGCCAGCCTTTTTTTTTTCCCCCTTCTCATTTAAGTACCACAGGTTATATTGCAACACATTTTCCAGGGCTCTTGTTTCCCCCTCAGCTTGTTTTGTAATGCTCATCTTTGCACACGTGTACTGGTAGCACRTGTATAAAGCAGAAGCTATGGATCAATCTGTGAGGCTTCAGAAAAAGTCCATTTGGGACCAACGTTGTCTCCTATAGAGTGAAAAAAAAAAGGGGGGGAATGAAAGAAAGTTGCCCCCAACACTGTGACCTTGAAGGATAAGAGAAGCCAATTAAAGTCTCAGGTGCTCTGGAGAAAAATGCAGAGGGATTGAGTTATTGCTCTCACTTCCCCTGTCACTAGCACTCTCTCTCCTTCTGTGTATCTCTAATCAAGCCTCAGCTCACACAAGGCAAAGTGGAAAAAGATAAATCATTGCTGAAACAAATCATGCAAAATGGAGATTTTTCAGCGAAGGGCATTTTGGATGCAGCGGCTGCCRCCCTAACTCTTATATTTGTAGTGCTATAAACTTTCCAGCTTTCTGGCTTGGTTTGTGAGTCACACACAGCCACAACAAAACTAGGTGCCTGGCAGTAAACTCTTGTATTTGGATTGGAGAAACACGGGGTTCATAGCATCATTTTTAGAGGGCACTCTTTGCATTTGTCTTTGGACCAAACATATAGATCCAGCTATGTGAAGGTCTGTGACATTCAGATGCAAATGTGGTTCTTTTTTTTGCAATTTCATTTCATCCCTATTCCAGTTTATTTATGTGAAGGAACAAAACTTGATTTTATGACATGTATTTTCAACAGGACATATATTCATGCACTAAAAAAATGCAGACCTCTCTTATTTGGTTTATTTTGTTTATTCTCTACTTCAAATAAAAAAGTTGAGAAGAAGAAGTGAAAACAGAAAGAAATTAGGATGACCTACTGTTCTGCAAAAGTAAATGAGAATTTCACTACAGATTTCAAGTTTATTTGTATTTCACTCTTGCTGAAATCCCAGGGACATAGGACTTCCCTCACTCTTTTTACAAAATTCCTTTAAAATTCTGAAGAGGTTTTGACAGCTGAAAATAGTCCTTTCAAGATGTACATGAACTCTCATTTCACTTTAATAATCTTATGTTGTCTTATCTCAGGATGTGTTATAGAATAAGTCTGTTTAAGATGGACACACTTTAAGCTCTTACCCCCCATTTTCTCTACTTTGTGGGGATCTGGAAGTCTGTTTTTTCAAGTGTGGGTTTCACTTTTCAAGACCAGATCTAGTCTTCTGGGATGTACAACATTAGACCTGTGATTCTTTTACTTTCTATCTTGTGATGTCATTGAGAGATTGCCTGCAGTTAAAGGCTTACTTTTGCACCAAAAGACCTAAAAAGATTTCTTGAATCTAGTACATAGAGTTCAGGACATACACTGTGGACTGCACTAATCAGCTATCTGCAAGTCTGATAAAGTCAGCTGAGATGGCCCATTGCGCTAAGCAGAAGCAGCCACTGAAATCAGTGACTCAAATCTCACTGCTACATGGGCAGCACAGCCTCCTTCTGCCAGCACCTGCAGTACACTGCAGCTCTAGCTGAAACAGGGACAGCCCTTTAAAAGCAGGGGAATCCACTGCCAGTCTTCTATGCAAACGCGTCAAACTATAGACTTTTACTGTTCAACATTGATATTTATTATGTTGACAAAAGAGGTGGACTAGTTAACAGAAATGATAAATAAAAAGTGAGGTAGACTTGTTTTCCGTGGAATTCTTTCCAGCTTARGCAAATGTAGCTCCATGCCTCTTTTTGGCATCCCCCAGAAAACTACAAGTCAGGGTAAATTGGGACTCTGTTTTAGCACTTCATTTGATGCATCGTTTAAAAGGTATGACAGCTTTGCAGTTTTCCAGTAATACCAGGAAAATGGGGAAAGGTTATACTTAGGCCTAGTAAACAGGATTTTGGTTCACCATTTGTTCTTGAAAGCAAAACAGAAAAAAGAGAAGAAATTTTGGACAGTACTCCAATATAGGCAGTTCTTCAACTTTTTCTACAGATGATTTCTAGGTGATACATCCCACAGTATGTGTCGGGGGGGTGGGGGAGAAATAATTACAGTTGTGTGAGACACTGATCACTGAAGAAAAGCATAAATTGCAGGAAAAACATGAGTGCTCATACACAGAGACACAAGGGACCTCAGCAGAACCTCTTGCAGTAATGGTGTTCATTTTTCTGGCATGGACAGGCCAAAGGAGCTCACAAACAGCCACATGAGAGGCAGGTAAAAGTAACACCCAAGCCACCAAAGCCTAATCTTAAAGAAGAAACAGAGAGGCAAAGAAGAAACCCTCCCCTCCACTCATGAGAGGATGTGGAAGTGCAAAGTGTGTCTGCAAGGTGCCTTTCCCCCCTCTCCACTTCCCTTGAGCACTTCCCCAATTCTGTGCCCCATCCTCTACCCACAGGTGCTGCAGAGCAGGCTCTCTCACTGGAAAGAGTCATCACCTGCTCATCACAGGCAGGTTTGTCAAGCCATACACAATCTCCATGAGGCTCGTTCCTTTGGCTCCTGTTTCATGCTTATAGTTAAGTTAACCCTTATCCATTGGGCTGCTGCATCTGCCACATTGGGAGCTCAGTCAATTGCACACACTTACCACATGGTGAACATGCACCCTGGAGGCAGATATGTCCTCTGAGTGTGACCCACTGTGTGTCCCATCTCACAATCAGAAATCACGAAACACTGGGCTAGGAAAGCATTAAGAGGTTGGCTCTATAAAGGCTGGGTAGGACAAGTGAGTCAGACTTGGAACATATGTCTAAGATGTGCACAAGATGGCCTGGTGGACTGCATTTGACACGTGGGCTGAGGTGTGCTATCCTTTTCTAAAGTAGAAGAACATAGATTATAAACGAAGGTCTTTTGACTCTCACTTTACTGCCAGATTGAATTTGAATTTCTCATTTGCTTACTCAAGTTCCTGCACAAACCCTCCCTTCTCAGTTTATCCAGCTTTGTTCCTTGACATGAGGGTGATCTCTCTGCTAAACCAATATTAGGCTTGATGCCCTGCTRTCTGCTTTATACAGCTGTGCTGCTTTCCATTAGCACCCATTAACTCCACATATGGTGCACTCTTGCTTAGATGGCTTGTCAAGTCGATGCCCCTTCCTCATTCCTCTCGCTTCTTGAGATTTGCGTCCACTGTGAAGACTACAAGAAATGACTGTCTTTATTTTCATTTACGTAAGCATCATTCACGGACAGCACTAATTACTAGAACATTTTATGTTTTAAAAGCCCAGCATATAGAAAGAATAATCTAGAGAGATAAATAAATTCATTAGAGAACTGTAAAATTCTCAGTTGCTCACTGAGCAAGAATGTACACTTCTCAGGTAAATGGAATCTCTAGACAAGTTTGCAAACCTCTCTAGTCCCATCAGTCCATTTGGATGCTGCAGGAGGATGTCAGGAGATAACACCTATCCTTCAGCAATAGCATTTTCATTTGTCTTCCTTTTGACCCAAGGGAAATTGTTACCATTCATCTGTTTGACAGATGACAAAGAAAGTCTGAATTGTTTTGGTCATTCATTACATGAGTAATCCATCAACATATTCTACTGAGCTGCTTCTGGGATCTTATTCTCATTCAAGCTCATGGGCTTCTTCCAAGTGAATTCAGTAAGTTATGGATTTAGACTCCAAAGTAGGACTATATTAACTACACAGAATTGTGGATAGTTTGGTTTGTATAAGAATCAACAAAGTACATTGTGATTCCACAACATAAAAGTGATCTTTATAAAGGATAGTGAACTGATGTCTTGTAATTACATTACTGCATAAATTGAATTCCTATAACTCACCTAAGCTTGAGTGGAATTTTTTAAAACTGAATGCCTAAAGTTATTATATGGGTTTTGCTTTCAAAAATTTTGATTCTCTACAGTGCCTAATGACTTTAGCAGTATTTGTGAAGCAGAACAGTTCTCAAATTAAACTTTATCAATCAACATCCAAAGACATCCTGTTTCCTCTGTTGTTGGTTCACCCTGTACATAAAAATATAAATGAGGCACACATAGCAAATATAATAAGTGTTTGTCTGTTCAGTTCCTCAATGTGCAAGCTTTTCTAAAGTACTGAATAGGTCAGACATTGACACTAAATTGATTACAGTGGTCCTCTCACAAAACAGGAGACTCAATGAGACAGGTGGTTTTATGTTCTCAGTTCAAGGAATTACCATGTTTGCCTTTCTCCAGTGAACCACACTGTCCAGTTAACCAGGCGTGACTGAGAACAGTTCTTTACAGACTCTGCTTACAACTGATTCACCGTATTTATGACTTTTTGGTTGTTCTTTTTTTTTCGCCTGAGAATTATAGAGAAAAAACATAGCCAATTTAAGGGCACAGAATATTTAACAGAGTTAATAAAGCTGAACTGAATAAAAAATAGAAGGCAAGGATGCCAAACTGTACTCTGAACAATGTAAAACAAAGGATTTAAAGGACTTTTTTTTTACATTACAATAATGAGTGCCAACAGTATCTCCAGGACTATGTGCAAATCTCTACTTTATTATGCATAGTCATCCTTCTGTTGTTTCTAATTTTCCTGTATTTAATTTGTTCTGTTCTTGAGAAAAATGTTAACACATTATTAAAACATCGAGCAGTCAGTAATTCCAAAAATGCAGATAGCACACTTAAAATGCATGGGGATTTAGGGCTGCAGGTAGGGTCAAACACTGTAATGAAAAAGCAATGGAAACTAGAAACCTTAATCTCCAAGAGCACATCTACATCACTGCAATGCAGTGCTGTGTTAAACATCCCAAATCTATTTCCATGTGTGCTGGTTAGATAACATCAGGGTTACCAGGCATGATGGGCTTTGCTGTGTTCAGGCAACAATTCTGCGTCCTATTTTGCATGTAGCTTCTCCTTTACCAACTAGTAAATCCCTGCATTGTGCTGCATGATCAAAACAGGCATGCCCTAAAACACTTAGCTGCATCTAGCTCAGATCAGTGGCTTAATGTCATTATTCTCTGATGACCTATTTAATATAAATTTGTACACCTAGTCATCCTCATGAGGAAATGCTCAAGTGAGGTAGCAGTGAAGAACACACCATGACACAACTAACCCAGGAAGGCTGAGACCTATGAGACAAGACACYAAATGTGACAAAACCATACTTTCAGGAACCCTTTCCTTTGCATTCTGCTCTACTAAAATATAAGGGCTGCTCATGGAATTGTATTCCTTCCAAGTGGCTCTTGCATAACAGATATAGAAAGAGATCACTGAAAGATATCTTTCAGATATCACTGAAAGAAAGCTTTCTCATGTAGCCAGTTTTCTGACTAATGACAACTCCTATTCCCTTCATTCATTTTCACTTTGACACTTTTGATGAATATTGCGCTTTTAAAAGTAACAGCAGTGTCCTGAAATAATGATAAACATCTGGGGAAATTTATTGATATGCATATTTCCAAAGTATTTTTGAATACTAGGTTCAGGAAGGCATAGTTGCAACATTTAGTTGAGTGTGTTCAAAGCACTGCTTTACTTGATCCTGCAGAGTGGGAGACTAGCAAAGTTAATAATGCTAGTATCAGCTTTGCTAGGAAAAATCTACATACCCATTCTACTCTAAGAATACTAAAAATACCTATATGCAGTTTCTTTTTCTCAATTCTTACTCTCCCTCACTCTCTTTTTTGGATAATATGTTGCAGCTTATTGAGTGTAAGGTTTTAAAACAGGAGAATGTGGCAAAATTAAAATCATATTGCTGGCTGGCAAAAAGATGAACGTGATCTTGTACCTCTGCCTGGGTACATAGCATTCCTATAGCAGAGAAAGGAAATGGGTACTTATTAGCAGTGATGAGGGAAAGATTTGGGGATATGCTTGTGTCATTTCCATGCTTGGCTTTAACCCATAAGTGGTAGAAAGTGAGGTCCACAAAGCTGTAATAACTGATAAAGGAATAGCAGTGTATTTGAGAATGGATATCAAGGAGAAAGAAAGCATTAGTGTTGATGACAATGGTATGTTCGTGGTGGTATCTTTAGAGTGACATGCATGTCACCTGCTCTTAACTATCAGAAGTTAGTCTAAGTTAGTCTACACTTCTGCCCTAATCACTGGAGACATTCCAAAAAGTAATTCGTGTCATTCAAATATACAGGGGATCGAGTACCTGCTGGCAGTGCCTATTTTTCTGTATTGACCTGAGCAACAAGGTTGGTCTAGGACCTAGATTCATCTCAGGTAACTTTATCTGCCTTAAAGATCATGCAAGGCCTAACTAACTACTAGACAGTCCCAGGGATGAAATCAGAGATGGATAGAGATCTTTAATGCTATTAGAGAAATAAATGCCTTTGAAAACAATGACATTATGGGAAACTTTATCTTTCCAAATATGAGATGGAGAATAAATGTTAATTATCATGGTAGGGTCCAGTATTACTCAGTGAGACATCCAGCAGGTTTCTATGCCAGATACGCACAGAGAGTGATGTTCAGACTACTTACTGTCACTTTGACAAACCCTGTGTCTATCATAGCTTACAAGTTCTAGAGTGAAATTGATAATTCAGTGCAATGCTACTCAGCACTTCCAAAACCTCCTGCCCATGCAAGCCAATGAAAGAAATAGGTAGTGCAGTCAGACTGACTGTAGAGGTGCCTAACAAATGGTGCCCTCTTACCCTATATTTCGGATCTTCACTGCTTACCCTTCCAAGTCTACTTTGTTTGTCATTAACTTAAAGATCTGTGCACTTCATTGTACATAGGTATATTCTTGTAGCGAGAGTACAGCACAAGTCCCTTTGCAGACTGAGGTTCCTAAGCCTTTTGCTGCACATCAAAATTGCAAATTGCTTCGCATAATCAGTGGGAGGCACTGTTGGCCGTACAGCAGTGTAGACCTCAAAACAACTGGACAGAGAGCTGTCAGGCAAGGAATGAAGAAAATGCTGACCCTATAACAAAGAATGGGTTACTTGCTGCTAACCTAACTCAGTGATAACATAATCTAGTTTCAGGCAGTTGGAAGACCACAACAAGTAGCATAAAATATGAAATGAGGGTTAACTGTCCATGGTGGGTGTGCTGAGGTGGAACAGAGCAGTTCTGCATAGCGCCTAGGAGCCTGGAAAGACTGACTGATGTAAAAAGAGGAACAGAGAAGAAAACAGAAGAAAGAAGATCCTGACCACACAATATCAAGGAGCAGCACGAGGATCCAGCATCCCCTATGGCGACACATAAGAGCTGACAGAACCTTGTTTAACTGTAGCCTTGTTAATTCATAATAGATGTTGAATTAGTGTGTTGTGTAGTTGTTGATAATAAAGTAGCCCCTTCTCTGATTGGTGACACAGTGTGCCACTGTATCTGCATCTGAGATGACATGATGAGTCAGAACAGGTATTTACTCCCACTGAAGGGATTCCCTTGCCTCTCTCCTCTAAGAACCAGCGAGTGAATGGGCCAAAAGTATTGCCTCAGTCCAGGCTGGCACAGAGCCTTAGCCCGTGAGCAGAAGAGGCTGAATGTCTTCATTCCACTGAAGGACATGATGCAGAGCCAACTGCCAAAATCAGCATCAGAGACTGTGCATGGGTGGNATGCTAGAAATTCAAGGGGGCTTTGGATAATATGCTTCTAAAACCAAAGAAAACTAAAGGGCAGAGCTATGAGCTGGAATTTGGAGGAACAGTAAAGTCATTAGTGTTTCCATATTTACTACAGTGAAGATCTGATGGGCCTTTTGCCGCTTTGTGGAGCCTTAGATGTTTCTAAGAACAAAGAGGAATCATGTAAGGTGGTGGATGAAAACATTCATCTCCCAAAAATGGTAAAAAATATCTCCCATTATAAAACAGTACAGATGCCTTTCCTTGAAGGTCATTTGTTAACCAAAAAGGACAGAAGGGAGAACAAAATAACTTAAGAGCCCTTGACACTGATCACCAGAACCCCTGCAGAAAGTATAGAAAAGAGGAGGGAGAACACCCCTGCTTTTCCAGAATCCACCTAGACTCTCTGCCAGGCTCCAAAGAAGAAATCATTGTTCAGGGTCTTACCACAATACTCAGTGGATCCACAGTAAGCATGTTTTATATAGTCTGTACAGGCAACCAACCAACTGAACCTTTCAAGAAGGGGGGTGAGGGGTGGAAAACAAAAACTTTGAAGCTGGAACTCCATCAGAGATTATACAATGCCATTATATGTGAAGACAACTTGTCAGTCACCATTCAGTCCTGCATTTCTATATTTTTCAGTCAAGTACTCTGCAAGAAATCACACTCCATGGACATGTCTGTTCCCATGCTTCTTAAGACACTTACAGTTTTGGCAGCAAACTTCTCATTTCACTGAAGTTTTCCCTTTTCCTCCCGTTTCCTCATTTTTTCTCCACAACCACTACAGAAAAAAAGGATTTATCTTAAGATAATAACAGAAAGATTCAGATCTGCAAGAAGGTGCTCACTGTCATGAGTTAGTTACAGCCTGGAGGTAAATTTTGCATTGTGTATGCAATATTACCAACAAGCAGAAACTCAGAAAGAATTATTCTGCTTCTGTATTGTACCAAAGCAGTTTTTACTTGGAAACCAAATGAATTGCCCATACTAATACTGGACATGTAAGTATAACATGATTAGATAAATATAACATAGTCACCCTTCAAAATCTGTCCTGGTCTCCAAATGTGCCTTTGACCCTTCGTTCAAGACAATATGCAACCAGGTTAGAAATCATCCAGCCAGGAATGATGTAATGATACTTGGTCATAGCCTGGGAGATTTAGGGATAGATGAAGAAAACACAAACTAAGCAACACTTCAAGCTCTCTTCTGGCCTCTTTTACATCAACAAAGAACAGAGGTAGCCTGCCCAGAGAGCCTGTCAGTGCCTCAGGTCTGCCTGTAAAATTCAACAGAAAGTCACAAATCCTGCTGCAATTCCCTCAAAGAGGCGAGCAGTAAAGTATACAGGGGGCATGGAAGAGAAAGGGAAAGAACCCTGGCTCCTAGTAGACAATTGTTCCCACCAGAGGAACCATAATACAACTAGAAATTAATGAGGTCATTTTGGTTCCCCATGGCACACAGCAGACTGAATGGGCGCTGCAGTGGAAGTCTCCTTATGCGTGTCAAGGCAGTCCCTCCATATCCTTTCTGTGTGTTAGGTGGATCAAACTGTTAAAACTGCAGCATCCAAAGATTTAAAAAAAAAAAAAAAAAAAGAGCATTTGCACCATTTACTAATCTCTTTGAGAAAATGAACAGTTTTGATACAGTCATCCAAACTCTCTCTGGTTTACACTTCAGTGATAATTATCCTGACAGTATCAAAGAGAACCAGAGATCTACACTTCAGAATAATAGAAACAACTCTCAGAATGGGGTATGGCACACTTTACCAGTTTAGACATCCCCACCTGAGCCTGTAACCCTAGGCTCCCTTTCCGGTTAGTGCTATGTCTGCTTTAGCATGACCTGCATCATGCCCTACACTAAATGGTGGAACTGACTCCATTTTAATAAAGGGAGCCTTGGGTGCCATCTATATGTAGATGGATGAATTCCAGCTCTACATATATAAACAGAGATGCAAAGTTTTCAGCATTCTGGGAAGAATCCAACTTCTTCCAGTTGCAAGAATTGCAACTGGAAGAACAAGCTCTCATACGTTACAGGAAAAATAGTTGAAGTAATATAAATTTTATATATATATATATATATATATATATATGTTAGCATTTAGGTCTCTGTCCTTTCTCTCTTTTTTTTCCTTTTTTTTTTTCTCACAGGGTATTCAAGAGTTTCTTTAATTCACATTTATCACTTCTTTGGACATGTCCTCATTGATTCCTGCTTTCATTAATACCACCTGTAACAAATTTAGGCAGGATTTAAGAGAATAAAAGTGTTCTTTTTTAGTCTATCACATGGCTCTAACTCTTTCCAAACAAAACTGTATAAAAATAAGCTTTTCTAGAGGAGGTGGCCAAACATGGACTAACTAACATAATCCAGCTATGTTGTCCTTTCTCTCACTGTTATCATGTTTCTTCCAAATGTAATTAAAAATGGGTATAAGCATGTAATCCAATATGACCAAGTAGACTACGTCCTCAAACAGAGCTGCAGACAGTGTGAGGGAAGAATATTCAGATTAATTAATAAAACAAATGCTTTTAGCTTCACATAGGATGTTTTTGTTTTCTTATAAATGGCCTGTCTCTCAAGGAGTCAAGAAATACTCTATTTTTCCTCCACCATAAAAGATTTGGTACAAATTAATCGCAAGAGCATCGGTGGGAATAAAATTCATCCTGTTTGAACATGGAATATATATTATTTAATATGCAAAAAGTGTAAGATAGTATTAACTTGTAATATAATAAATAATTATTCTTACTGATACCATGAAAATAATTCATTTCCCTTTTGCAACAGAACATGAATTTTATACAGCAATCTCTTAAAAAGCACAATAGCAGTGTGTGGCCAGATTCGTTCTATCTAATGTGGATAGGTTGAAGTTACATGCATAAAAAATCCAGGTCTTTTCCCCAGGAAAAATGTTGCGATTCAGTAGTGGAAGTTTGGTTAACTAAATGAATTTCTTTGTAGTGCTGGGAAGTTCAAACCCTATGGGAAGTGCCTCGGACAAAATTGGTCATAGAGTAAACAGCAATATAGATTGAATATCATGGATAAACTATCTACATGACATCTGTGGGGCAGAATCTCACAGTTCCCACATAAATATTAAGTACTTCCTACCTTGCTTGTAGCTCAGAAACAGTCCTTGCCCTAGACCACTCGCAGTCTGTGATGAGACCACTTGGTGAAAGGAGAGAAAGGCACATTTGTTAAGTTAGGTTGTCTATTGGCCTTAATGGTAATAGTGGTCATCAGTCTACTCACTGACAAAGAGTGATTTACAGGCATCATAGTTAAAGTAGGTTTTAAGGAAATATTTCAATGAGAAAAAGGTAAGAGATTCTCAAATTTTTGATTGAGAGCTCTTCCCAAACATAGGAAACAGATGACTGACCAGGGGTTAAAAATGAATATAAATTCTATACCATGAGACAGAATAAGGGGGATTGGGTAAAACAGAAGAAACTAATCATTTGAAAATGGGTGGTAGGTACATTGGTTAAATGTTTTTCCTTCCTCTTGTACTACTGTCACCAACATCAGGCAAGCCGCATTGAAAATATTGAAGATCTGCTGTTAAAAGCATATCCTACACCTGTGAAGTGCYCTCTCTTCAGCTGCCTTAATATTGCCTCTGGTTGGTACATCTAACACTATTACAGATGTGTTGCCCAAAATGTAAAATGTTATGGACAAGTACACTTAGGAAGCTGTAACCAATGCAACAGTTTTTCATACTTTCGATTTAGTTTCTACGGAGGTCTTGAATAAACAGCAAAAATAAATCTGGCTGCTCTTTCTCCTACCCATTGCCTGATGGCACGTTCCACTCTGGGCACATCACACATAAGTGCCTGTTGGCAGACAAACCATGTGAAAGGCTGAATAGCAGAAAAGAGAAGGCATCCCAGAAAGTCCTGGTACAGTATCAAGAATTACTATTCCTCCTCATCAGTTAGTGAAAGATGGTTAAATGCACAACTTAAATCCTCATAATACAGAAGAGCCCTTCATCCTCATAACGTGAGAAGATGTTACCTGACATTTTCTGGGGGTTCCCTGGAGTTTCTCATCTCTCCTTTTTTTTTTTTTTTTTTTGATCTTTTATGGGGATATCTCCAATTGTATTTCATCTGGTCTTCTTATTTATCAATTATTCTTCCTAGTGAAATATTACTTGGCTTCCTTTAATCCCTTAATCTTAAAGTCTAAGTTCTGGGGGATGCTTTGGACAATAGACTGAACCCAGATTTTAATTACTCTTTGAATATAAATTTTTTATTTCACTCACTAGACTGAAAAAGCAGGTTCTATCTTACCTCATACCCCAGTGAAAAATGCCCAGTGAAATGAACTTCCGAGTTTATTAGCACTCATAAATTTTCTCCTTTCTCTGCTAACAATTTAGCAAAAGTGGAAGACAGGGCAGCACTGTTTCTCAGGTACATAGCTCTGTAGCAGCCTGAGCTCTAATGGTTTTCTATGTCAAACAGTGCAGGGTGGCTCTCAAGGTACACCTAAATCATGCGATTGACAAATATTCCCAGGTGTAAGGTCCAGGACACCATTTTAGATACTGACTTCATGTCAGGACAAGATCTGAGTGGACATTCTTCCTTCAGTGCCCTCTGGTTTCCACCAGAAGGAAAACTAGATGCTGAGGCTGCAAGGAGAGCAGCTGTGTGCTCAGACTCCTACATCTGGATGCTCAGAAGACCAAGAAGGCAGGGCTCTCTTTTATTTTACAAAATCTTTCAAAAATGTTGGAGGTTTATTCTTACTTTGATCACCCTTTGAAGTACTGAAATATAAGTATTTTTCTTTGCTCATTTTCGGTTGGTAGCGCCATGTGGAATCAGTCTCAGATAGAAAAAGCTAAATGAGAGCTTTCAGAGAAAAGCCAAGCAGCCGCTCAGCATGACTGGGGGCTGGTTAATTATTTTATGAAATACCCTGTTCTCATTTTCCTTTACAAAATGCCTGTAGAAATGATGCGTCTTTATCCATGATATCCTGACAGCTGTGGTTACGGTCTCCCACATTACCTCATTAACAACCAACGTCAGTGTACAAAGCTGTTGTTTACAATGAATATTTCCAACGGGACATGAAGGAAACCACAAGATTTGACAGTCCTCTGCGCCTTCATATTATTTACCAGAGCTGACTGAACAAACTGGAGGGTGTCGGAGTGTCCAATAGACCTTATCTCCAAAACTCCAGTTGCTGTTGAGAGTCCAAAAATTAAAAATTACAGACCGAAATGAAATCCTAAATAAATCCTAAATAAAATCACTGTGATTTTTCCATTTACAATTCTGAACCCTCACTGATATCTGAAATTGGAAAAAAATGTGTCCAGCTCTACTTCCTAGTCAGGGTTCAATTTCAGCATCACTGTCTCAAAAATTAAGCAAGTAGCTCAAATACTTGATGCCAGTTCATTCTGCTAAACTGAATTATATTGCAATAGTACAATTAAAGTACCCACATAATTCAGGTACTTCCATACTCTTTTAAAATGTGCATTCTGGCCTTTCATATTGCACCCCCATCATTGTCATTGATGTAATTTTGCCCAAGATCTTTCTTTCTTAATTAAATATGGTTTCCTTGAGTGAATAATTATTTAATACATTTGTTTTGGAAAATGTATCATTTCAGTGTAGAGCGCAGAAGTACAGCAGCTGCAGGTATTAGCAGAGCATGGCAACAGCAATACCTATCTGCAGCTAAACATCTGTTAGAGCATTTTACAAAGAAGAGAAAAGCCCACATAAATGAGACACTGAGCAAGGACACCRGCTGTACCCTGAGGCCGTGTTCACGGAGGTTTGGAAGGAGGGGGAGTTGCTTAGTTTGCTTTGGTTTAGTTTTCCAGAAACTAAGCACAATAGCCGAAATTCAGTTCTGTTATAAGGTGTTACATTCTGCAGCTAAGTTCCCTTGTGCCTCATTTAGATTTCTCCGAACGAAACAAGACAGTACGAAACTGGAATCTATCCCAGCAGTTAGACCGTTCTATGGTATGGAAAGAGAACCACTTTTGGTCAGAGCATATTTTTTGATAACACAAGCAGCAACAGGATATCTTGAAGTCTGTTGTTATGTCTCTATTTAAAGAGAAAGCTAAGGTAACCAAGAATATCTATTTTATAGAAACAGAAAGCAGGAATGGAAGGAATGAGACTGTTCCATAGTAAAGGGCATAAAAAAGAGTATCTTATGAAAGATGGGTTTATGTGGAATGGTATCTCTACTTTTACTTAATAGTGATTTCCTAAAAAACTATCTTTTGGTAATACAGGAGGAAATCTCTGAGGAAATCTGAGTCAAGTACTTCACTGTTATCCATGATTGCACTAAACTAGAAGGGAAATATCTTCTGTAATGAAAATACAGTATATCAGACTTCATTTAATTTCTGGTAATTTAATAACAAGTTAAAAAAATGTGACTACAGAGATAGAAAAACACAGTTCAAGAAAAAATCTAAGCCAAAAATGATATCCTTTGTAACGATTTCTGAACTTCTGTTTTTAAGAGACRTGCCACAGTTCTGAACCAAACAGTCCTCATTCTAAAGTCTGGTAAAGCTCAGCTTAGCTTTTATTTTGAATATTCATTGTTGCTAGGAGGTTTGAAGTCCCAGCAAACTTGAAAAGCCATCTAGAACACCACCAGCTGCTGTTTTCTATTCAGTTTGTTGGTCTCTGACAAAACAGGTCTCAGGGCTGACATGCARAAGTGCAGCTGGACCTTTCCGGACTGGTGGACTAGTGCTACTCTAATGATTCTCACCGGTCACAGGTATAACGATAATCCCTCTTTCTCATTGCCACTGGTGAAACCCTCCAGAGGACTAGATGGAGCTGAGATGGCTTTGGGGGACCGCAATGCAAGCTCATGGCATCTGCCCTTACCTTCCTCCCTCTAGAGGGGAAAAGGGCTTGAGCTGCTCCTAGACTTTCCCTTTTCATACCAGGATGGGCCTCTTGTTAAAATCCGAATGTGACTTTTTCCCACCAGAGTAAATAGCAAAGCTTAAATTAACACTTCACACAGAAAGGCAGTGTTGTTTCTTAATTAAGGAAATGCTTTGGCTACATGACTGGTAGTTTTAGCAGCTAGATTTGTACTTCTGAAAGAAATGCTCAGTAAAATATCAGTCTCTCTGTTCCTCTGGAGTTTTCAACAAGAAGCAAAGTTTGTAAGGAGAGGCAGTATCTTCTGATAGAAAAAAAGATCAGCTAGTCTACTGGGAGATGCTCTCCCAGAAAGCCCTCTCTCACTCAGGTCTGTCAACTGTCTCATGTATAAAGCCCAACTGTACTACAGCTATTGTTTTAGGCATTCCTGTGATTCCTGAATTTTTAAAGACAATCACTTTTAGGGGAGCGGGGAAGGCAACAGCTGTTACAGCTGAAAATCCTTACACCTTTTACTGTATCTTTTTTGTTTTGGAGTATTTCTGAGGCATAACTAAAAGTCATAGTCAAAAGCATAAAAGCTAAAAGTGTTTCCTCAGTTTTGCAAAGCAATCTTTCAGTAATCGTTTCCAGACAGAATTCAACTATCTGTTTGAAGGCACAGGGAGAGGAGGGATAGAAATAGTTTATGCGGAATGAAGGAAATATAATTTAACCATGGAAAGGAGTGGTCTGGCAATACCACCATACTTTTTGATCTCATTCAGGTCTTTCAATACCTTTGCCATTTGTTGCCTACCAGTGTAGAGCAGGAGAGTTACATTCCCACGGAACAGAGTTTATTAATCGAGCCTTCTTTTTGTGTATATATATATGCGAACATGCTGCACTCCCTTACATTTGTAATTCAGAGCAGAGTGTGGGCACAAATTAGACAGCTATTGATTAAATGCTGCAACAATCTGCTGGACCTTGAGTTATATTTTTATCAAGAACTGTAGTGTCTAATTTCAGAATTGGAATTAGAAGTAATTCCTTAGTCAGAGACTGAATGAATTTACAAGACAAATTGTTGCTGACAATCCCCTGATTGAGGCAGTATTTTAAAATTATTGATTTAATATAGCTTCTAATTTGTTTTTAAAAGATAATGGTTTGAGTATAAAATAAATGGAATTATGTTATATTTATTCAGTCCTGAACTCTCTGGGTTAAAAGATCATTTCTTCTTTTGTCTTTGGCCAGTAATGCATGCTCTTCTTTATTCCCCTGGTGGCCAGTATGTATCGAGGAGGTAGTAGTTTGCTTTGTTTTCAGAAGAAAATGCCAGAATTCTTTCCCTACTGCCCTAGTTTTTCAACTTGTGAGCTAAATTTAGCCCTGGCATAAGTGGATTCAATGCCCACTGAAGTTAATAGGACTTCTGCCATTTATGCCAGGATGCCACTGACAGCTTATGCTTGTTTTCATTTGCATTTTCCCCCTGCAGCAGATTAAGGTAGGAGAAAAAGAAATGAAAAATTGAGGCAAAAGGTCAGGAAAATAGCAAGTATAGTACAAAGTGATAAAATTTGAATAGAGGGTTGCAATAAAACTGTGTAGGATGTGAACCTGAAAACTTAGGAAAACACTGAAATGGCTTAGCTATATGAATGATTAAAAATGCATGTTCCCAAAGCAGTTTGGATAAGGAATCCATGGACTCACTGCTCTACTTACCTACATGACCTTTTATTTCCTGCTACAAAATCATCTTTCCATTTGCGAAGCCCCACTCGGTTTGTGCTGGAATCATACAGTGCAAAAGAATTTCCTGAATAGCATGATCAGCTCTTGTTCCCTCATTAGCCAAGCCTACACTAAGTCCTGCTGTAGTTCAGTATCACATAATGGTCAAATTAAAAGGGGGGGGGGAGGGGGAAATAGGCAGAATGTAAAACTTTTCTTGTAAATTTATACCTTTCCAGAGGAACACAAAAGTTCTGTTATCTACATTTCATTTCCATTACCAGTTAATTTGCAGTTTGTTTTTTTGCTATGCATCCTTGGAGAAATTCTGGATAGAAAGAATATGCAAATAAAATTTGGTCTTGGATGTACTTTTCCATGTCTGCCAACAAATAGAGAAGATATTTCCTTAACCTTAAGTTAAGGATTTCTAAGTGTTCATATTTTTGAAGTACAATTTAAAACACTGTTTAGCAGAAGTACTCCATCAATATTAAGATTCAAGGACACTTGTAACGACTTGGAAACTTTTAGTGGTGTAGTGTGTGTTCTTGGTCAGGCCACCACTTCACATCTCAGGAAAGATTGCTGGTTAGTGGGATGTATTATCATCTTGCCAGAAAAGCAACATAGAATGCTAGTTCAGAAAATGAACATTTCTGTTCCTTGCTTTCCCATGGGAAAAGCTGCACCACAAGCCAAGTCCTGAAAACAATGACCCTCCATCACCCAATTCAGGCTGTACTTCTCAATCACATAATTATGAATCACCAAAAAAAAGTACAGAGAACACTAGGGTAGCTTTTTTACCACTGCAAACTTATGGCAGAACACAGGGGCCACCCAAATACCTTTGTCCTTCTCCCACCCCTCCAGCCTGTCTGTCATGAGACCAGGATTGTCTCTGACCTTTGCACAAGAAAAATATATTAAAAATATAAACAAAAAACAAGTCTATGAAAACTAGCTTGGCTGGATTTTGTTAGCATGACAAGATCTGTGTGCGTTTTTTGGAGGTGAAGATCAAATATAAAAGGCACATAATTTGATCTTGTTTTTYATATCCGAGAATAAGTCCAAAAAGCTTGTTTCCTTTGTTTCATAGGATGCTATGTTATTTATGTCTGTCATGGCATATTGACACTGTGGCAGATTTAGACCAGTGCTGACTTTATCTGAACCGGAGATTTTGCTGCTCCACCTCTGCTGGTTTAGTGTGTTTCAGTTCATAACTCTCTTGCACATACAGCATGAACCTTTTCAGAAAAGTAAATCTGCTAATGGCTGATCCTGGAGAAAAAAAACACTCCCTGTTCTTGCTCACTTATAGCCTTAACTTCTAAGTTATTTTACCAACCAAAGGACACTTTGCTCCTTTGAGTTTTGGTAAAAGTAGGTGCAATTGCATGATGTATAGTCACATGATGTATTATTTTTGGACTGTTCCCAAAGAGGAGGAAGAAGAGTTACTACGGAAACAAAGTTATTTTTTCTTTCAGGATAAAAATAAAAATCCCTTTCCACTGCCACCAGGTTTATAAAAAATATTTTGTAAAAGAAAGCTTAGCCAAAATAACATACAAGTAAAGGCTGTATAACGATGGTATCTAATTAGCTCCTAACCCTAAACAGAGCAGAAAAATCTCCCACAGTCCATTTTGTTTCAGTAGAAATCCATTCTTCTCCAGAAATGCACTCCCAACAACTTAATTCACTGAGAAGTTAAGAGGGATTTGGTTTTGTGACTTTTGGTCCCTGATAAACTAAAGGTCCCAAGCAGGTGTTATTTCATTTTTGAAAACAACCATGCTCAGCCAAGCTCCATGCTCTCCACCCAGGGTGGATCTCCCCGGGTGCAGCTGAGAACACGCTATATAATACAGGATAATGCTATATTATTACAATACTTACTTACTATATACAGCCAGACAAATCAAATTACAAATGTATTCATCCATACCACATTTTCTAGCAAAGCATGTAACCAATTCCTTATATGTCTGAGGTTTGAAGGAAAAGAATGGGAGAACTTGGGGTACAGTAGACTGCCCCTTTGTTAAAACATATTGAGACAAATTTTCAAGAGGCTCAGATCTCTTTAAGCTTGATATTTCCCCTCTTTCCAGGCAATGGCAGGTATATCTGGATGTCAGATGGATGCTAGAGCTGAAACATAGGTATCTACCTGGGATTTCTTTTTCTTTTTTGCCAAACATCAAATAAAATATGCAGATTCAACAGTGTGTGTAACTGACTGTTCCTCCTAATTTTCTCTGGAATCTGTAGAGACTGCTAAAACTGAAAAGAGCAAAATGAGTCTCGGACTTCATCGCACTAGGCACTAAACATGTACGTGAAAGAAATTTAACTAGATCATGCCTGGGACAAAATGTGAAGGAGAAGGGTGAGCCAGCATAGTACTCCCGGGTGGTTTTGATTCCCAAAATGTATGCAGTCCTCAGGGAATGTAAATTTCAAACACAGTTTCCATTCCTAGTGAAATGACCTTCCTGATACTGAACAGCAGCTAGACTTCTGGACAGGTAATGATCTACATTCATATTCATGACTACTTTTAACTTCCACAAACAAAATCTCACAGTCCTGCTCAGAGTTACAGCATTCACTGAATCACAGCATTTCACTAGCATCAGCTGCTAAGATATGGCTCTTGATTGCAGTCTTAGTCTTTATTGATTTTTTTGAGTCAGACATCTAAGATGTGAATGTCCCATGTTCCCAAAGAAATACTGCAAAGACCAGACCAGTTACCTCATTTGATCTCCCTCCTAAATAGACTTCTCAGATTAAGTGATGTTTGTCACTAGTCACATGCAATACACTATTTGATTCTAATTTTGCTCACTCTGGTCATTTTCAGAATAGATGTTTCRGGTTTGCTTTATTTTATTTTATTTCATTTCATTTCATTTTATATATTTTGAAGTGAAGTGAGTCTGTGTATGGCTGTTCTCTAGTTCTGTCAAATTTCTGATCTGGTTTGCTATCTCTTCTGTTACACAGTTTTATTTGTCGTAAGCTAAGCTGGTAGTCCTTCCACTGAAAATCTTAGATACAGGGCATGTTCTTACTCAGCTTTTTTCTGTCTTAGCAGTAATGAGCTTTAAATGATTCTGACAAGTTATGCAGCATAGCTGTCTCTTCCTGAAATGAAGCTGGCACTCCTTCCTCAAATACTGCTTTTCCAAATGTTTCTCAATTTGATCTCTTTAAAATACTTCTTTACACTTTTCTAATATATGATGTCATCTAGTCTCTAGTCCTATTTACTATGTTCCTATGCTCTCTGCAGGTTATTCCGGTCTGGTGACCAGTCCTCAGGGATGTCTCCTGAACTTAGTGAACTTATGAAAATATCTGTCAAAACTTCTCCTATCTCTGCTTTCACTTCCTTGAGCTCTCAGTTATATTTTCTCTGGACAGAATGCCATGTCATATTTACAGGCTTATAATGCTCATAATTGTTTTTTGCTGTTGCCCACACAATCCTGAATCCCTCATCCCAGAAGAAACCCCAGTACATGATTTAGGCAAACATTCACCATTATCCCCTGTAAAATCAGATGCCAAATGATTCTGCTATGGTTTTGCCACTCCTGTCATGCCATTCTCTGTAAGAAACAGAGTAGCAATCCTTGAAAGTGATGATTTTTATTTACCAAATGCATATTTTATTTACCAACTGCATTTTTCTGTTTAAAATTATTTTAAAGATAACAAGATTCTTTAGTTTGCACTTGTCATTCTTTATCCTCTTTCTATTTTATTTCAGACTTCTTATCACCCTCAGGATTCCTTGAGATTTCTGCCCTTTCTTGGATCACTTCTTCCATGCTATGCTGGGTACAGATGCACCCAGGATAGATGACGCAGAAAAACTTCTGTAGCAGGCACCCCAGCTAGCTGTGCACCAGTGGGAGCAAACCATAGTGACCAGAGTTTACCAGTAACATCACATCAGACTGCTCCTGAATCTGCTTGGGAATTAGCATAACACACGCAGTAACAGCATGTCACACACATCACTCTTGTCCAAGGCCACCCCTGCTTTGCAGGAGCAGCATACAGCTCTCCAAACACTCACATCAGGCTGCAAAGAAATTGCACAGAAGTATCATTGCTATGGTACCTATGAACAATCAACAAACATGCTGTTTTCTTCCTCTTTCCCATTCTTACCCATGCCTTTGGGATTCCCCTCCTCCCACAAGCTGCCACATGGATCACTAAGGATGCCACTGTGGTGCCACCTCCTGCAATGTTTGGGACTTTTACCAGTATCAGGCATGCTCCRAGCTACTTTTTGGGAATACAGCCTGCCATGGAATGAGGTTAGCCTGGGTATCTTCACATCGAACTCATACAGCCTTGGGATACAGGTGGACAACACTGAAGTATATTCTATTCTGCAAGTATCAGTGCGTACTGAGGAATATGGGGATAAGAAACTTCTTYGCACCCACCAGGAGAGCACTCACCAGTCAGCCCCATGGCTGCAGCAGATAGTGTGGCAGAAGGTGCTGGAGGCAGTTCTGGACTAACTGCCTTGTAGTCATTTACCTAAGGAAATACCTGAGACAATAATAAAAGGGCATCTCCCTAGGGAGTTTCAGAGCAGGGATCTCTTTGCCTGTTACTGCTACAGTAAAGCTATCTCAGCAGTCCATCTGCCATCCACTAAATGCAGCCTCTGGTCTTCATTCTGAGATATCTGCCTTTGTCTGCTTTGGCAGGACTGAAATAAATATTGCCCATAGGAGTTCACAAGACACAAACCCAGAAGAAAACTAATGCCCCCTTTGCGGTTCCTTTTTGAACAGTTTTTAATTAATTTTACATGTTGCTAAACTTTCAGTAAGAACATCATTTGTGATTAAATTAAACTTTTTCCATGATACTCCAGTTAGGGACATGTGCTTGACTGTGACAGATTGCAGAAGTTTAAGTAAGGGTGGTAAAACATAAGATGAGTTCTCATAACTGTTTCATGTTTCCTAACTCACTTCCCCAGCTGTGAGGTACTGTGATATACCCTAAGCTTCAGGGAAAGAACTTTAAGTTAACACACCTTCCCTCAAAACTGAGATGGGCTATGAGAACAGTAATTCCAGCAGCTCAGATGCTCTCCTAAGTTAATCAAGTTAGAAGATGAGTTTATATTCTAAGCGTGTTTTACTCAGTTTTCTCAGTCTTACTTGTAATCATCTCATAAAAACCTTTATCTCCAAAAAAGCCCATAGAGATGAATTATTTATGCTATGACCCTTTGATTTTTATTGACTTTATTCTCTAATTGCTTTTCTATTACCTTGTCAAGGGCAAATATCAAGTTATCTATTCTATACTTAAATGGGTGATATTACATACCAACCTTACATGATGACACATCATTAACCTTTTTCCTAATCTTTCAGAATACCCACAATATCCTACAGTGCGTTAATGAGCAACCTTCCAGGCCCATTCCTCCAGTAATTTCAAAAGTATTTTATCTAGTCCTACACATATACAAATATCCTAAAATATTTCATATGTTTAACTTATCTACATATTCACACACAGCTCCTTCTGATTTCTTTGGAAATGCAAACATCTATATGATATAAATGTACAAATCAACCTGTCTGGGTTATTTTGTCACTTGGTGATCCATAATTTAGTCCTAGTCAGAAAAATAACCTTTCAATATGTTCTTTATCTCAGCATGTCTATTTCTTGTCTCTGATTCCAATTTGGCTTATACCAGAGTCATATTAGTTTAAATCCATTGGCCCTTCTGATTTTCTCCCTATCTGAAAACATATGCACTAGAGGTAAAATTCTGCTTCAAAATCATGTTTGCTTTCACCCATCCCACCTTAATCTTACAGATAAAACCAATTTTATTACTGTTAATAATGCAAAGCCAATAAACTTAGGAAAGAGCAATTGATATGTTATTCTGCCTCATGTATTATTGAAAAAAATGTCAGTCGAAGTTCTGATTACAGGTTTTTTATTATCACCAGCAGAGATAAGAAGAAGTAGCTCATATGCTTTGATTCCATTTCCTAAATGAAGTTTACAGTATTAGTAGCTGAAAAAATATTAAATTTTAAATTGTGAATTGAATGTTTTACAAACTTGATTCTTGACTTTTTTGCATAGCTCAAAATGGATGTAAAATTGGCATTATGATGATCTATTAGCATTCTACATTCTCTTTGCATGCAGATCACTGATTATATAATTGCAGAATATTTAAAGAACATGATATATGTGTGTATATTTATTTGCATATTTATTTGACTTGAAATATATATGGCAGCTCAATGCCAGTTGAAGTTAATAGAAGTTTTCGCTAGGTTTTCCTTCTCATCTGAGAATCAGTGCAGTATCTTCTACATCAATATATAAACTTCTGTTTTATAATGTTTAAAAGTGCTAGTAAATTACAAAGTTTATCAATTTCAGACAGTTCTCAATCCTACAAACAAGAAACAACCAAGCAAAATTCAAATAGCTCCTCTCCTTCCCACCCTTCTCCCTAGTCTAGCAATTCTTCCTCTCACCAAGACTGGAAAACCTGCAGACTGCACTTATTTTCTGGCTGTAGCTACATTTTAAGCAAATATATATCTGTCAAACACTTTCCTGATCCTGTCAAAATGAGCATTTTATGAGATTTCAGGGCAGATGTATTTCTTGTAAGTTTATTTGTAAAAGAAAAGATGGTTTGTATGACAGGTTAAGGCGTTGATTTCCCCAGTCTAGCAAATGGCTTAATGTTTATACCTGTGTTAAGTTAGTGTGAAGTGAGTGTAAAATGTCACCAGCAGGAAATCATCAGCTACTGTGCAAGGAAGTAACAAGCTGTTGAGGAAAAAATCAAAAATATATAAGGAAACTTTGACAGCTGGTTCTGTCACCCCATCAACTGGAAGTATCATGCAAATGCATTGCCCTGACTTCTGAAGACAACTAGAATATTTCCCTGTCCAAATGCAACTGCAGTAAGTCAATCACTTGGAGGTATAAAACCCAAACAATCCTGTAGTGCAGAACTACTTCCATGTACTTTCGTCTGAAAAAGTATTGGTGTCATGGATAATTTGAAGCTGTACATTTTTTTGAGTTGGGAGAAACAGATTTGCAGATGAACAGTATCTTCACCCATGTTTTTCTCTTTTTCTTCTTAATTGTAAAGCAGACAGCTGAACTAAAGAAGAAATTTAAAGTCTTCAACCTTGTCTTCTAGTTGTGCTGCCTGTTCTATAGCCAAGTCCTGATCAAACCATTACAGAGACTCTTTCAGTTACAGCCTCTGAATGAAGATTTCATTGGGTTGATTGAAGTGGCTGGTATATTATAATTTCTAAATGATTCCATGGGTTTATAGACATATAGCAAGTGTATGCTTCTGCCTCAGCTTAGGCATATCTTTCAGATATGGGCCTGATGTTGAAGAATTACTTCATATTTTGCTTTTTCTATATTTCCCTGACTACCAAGTGCTGGCCATTGTCAGAAAGAGGACACTTGGTCCTTCAGTCTAACTCATTACAGCTACTCTTATGTTCTTATGTTTTGTTCTGAGTTTTAACCTAATATTTCAGCTCATTCATTCTTGATATGTCCTGAGTAACTCATCCTTTTACTTGAGAATCTACCAAACTGCCATTTCCAGTCCATACTGCCCCTTATCTGACCTCACTTTCATTTTAAATGGAATAAATCCGAGGACATGCTCCTGGTTCACAGCAACAGATATCAAAAGAAAATTGAGTTCTGTTGGTATGTCTGCTTTTGATATAGCTGTGGTAACTTTCTGAGCAAACCTCATTTCAGTGTAAAATATTACTTGTCATGAACACCTAGTGAACTTCTGACTGAAAGAAGCCACATGTTGGTTAGAAGAAGGCTGTTGGTTCAGGGCAGGATGGTGAATGATTATATGGCTAAATTAGCATATACTGCTGCTGCTTTGGAAGATGAGAAGCATGTTCCTGTCTCAGGAATATGCAGGTAATAGCATATATTACGATTGCCAGAGAGGAGAATGTGCTTAGAAAATGGAGATTAAATGCTACTTGATGACATGGACAGGAAAATCAATATTTCAGCTTGGACCTCTCTTTATGGGGCCAGATGTTTTTTTCTGGCTCCAGAGAGCCCCAGTAGAGGGATGCCCCTCAGACAGCCCCATGGGCCCCTCTCACAGTCCACACTTCCCAGAGGACCCTGCTGAATGGCTCCAGACAGTGCAGGCAGCACAGATAGGGCTTAGAGTTTACTGATGACATATACAAAGTGTTGGGCTCCCTGCTACTCCTGTACAGATTGTTCTGGTGCTATTGCAATCTATGATAGTGCTGGTTAATTCAACCAGACGACAGACAGCCTGATTGCTACCTCTCTCTTATATAGTGGGATTTTCCCTTTTTTTTTTGGAGCCCAAATGATTACCAGAATTTGGTTGTGCCTAGTGTTATATGAACAGATAAGAAAAAATGATCTCAGTAGGTGTTACTGATAATCAGAGGAGAAATATAGATATCTCTAGAGGATTTTTAATTTTATCTTGAAATAGGCAGGATTAGTCACCCTGCAAAATGCTGTTTTCATTCACCGTGCCATTAGACATTCTGCTGAAGTTCTGCCATCTACAGGAAGCCATAACTAATGATACATTTCCAGGGACAAGATGAAAAAAATCAACTCTAAAAATAAGATTTAATGTTGGAGCAGCATGCAAGCAACTTACATGGTCTTTGTTTTCAGATTTTGTCTATACTGCTCAGCTATGTAAAGAGCAGCCTCTGTAGTTACTATTTTGGCTTCCTCCAGCAGTCAAAATGTAACCTGGCCTCTAAAAAATTCTCTTTCATTTATAAACATACACCACCATTTTACAATATACTCTGAGGTGTGAAGTTCCCAGCAACATGTTTTCCTTGCTGCTTTCAGTTCGTTTCATATCAATTAGAAATACTATAAATAGGCAAATAGCTTGCTTTACATTAATTAATGTATTGTGAAAAGTGGTTAACATGTCTGTATTAGGTTATTTAAATGGCTATTGCAGCATTTGCTATGACTTTACAAATAGGTGCAAAAGTTTTCTTACTCTTGTGGGAACAACAGCTGTAGAAACCACAGTCTTCAAATATAGGCTGGACTGCTTCAGGAATTTGCTGCACATGTTTTACAGCTGCCATTTGACAGGTTGTTTAGCTTGAGGGAATCTGTAGATGAAATAACTTTGCCAGACATATCTATATTCAGAATCTGGCTTACTATAGCAAACTTAATTCTGTTAAGTAGGGTGAGTCGTTGAAGGAGTGCAATGGATGTACATCAACGTAAAGCATCAGAGGATGCTGTTTTACATCTTTTGCAGATATTAAGCATCCATGTGTCAGAGAAGTATTTGTTACATCTGCTACATCCTGGCTTTAGGAACTCTTCACATCTATTTACCTTTTCTCTGTCTCTCTCTTCCATTATTATCAGGTGAGCTGAACTGTACAAGGCTACCATGAATTAAAACTGAGCCAAAACAAACAGTAAAAGTCAATATCTATCAATAAAGGTTGTTTTGATGGAAATTTTCCATCCATTTTAAAATACATACATTTTAAAACACCCTTTCATAGTAGAATAACACTCTGAAATACAAGCAATGGCACAGCACACCTTCCAATGGGGAGCTGCTATTGGAATAAAAAGCAGATAAAAGGAAAACACTTATTTTACTGAGTTCGGTACTTCTTAGACCAGGCCACGCTTTCATTTAGGGTTGGGTATTTTTTTCTTCATGAAGGTAAGATCAGAGAAAAGAGAAGCTCCAAAAACAGAATTCTTGGAGTCCTATAGAACAAGTCATTCTTATGGTAACTTACCAGACTTTTTTGTTTTGTTAAAATCGACCCACTAGTCCAGATAGAAAAGAGTGCAGAAGAACGATCTTGCTGTTATCTGGCAAGATAATTTGCTTTCAGATCATTAGTTGCAATGGATCAAATTAATCTTTACTACTGAAATCCTCTAACATGAGGGCAGATTTTCCTTGCAGTAGCATGTGCTAAAGAAATATAATTCAGTAACTGTTCGTAAGCAAGAGGCAAGTCCCACAGTCTCTCCTGATTATGGAGATACAAGACCCAGGAAGAAATCTGACAACAAAAAGTCCCAAGAGCTCAGGCAAATTTGAAGATAGTACATGGTTGAAAACAACTTGTTCAAAAGTGCTGCAGTGGATGCTGATGTTTTTTCACTAGCCTAATCCTGAAATCCTTATTTTCTTACTCATTCTTTGACCTCAAAGATAGTTTATTAGCGTAAACACAAGTTAGGACTTCCTGTCCTACATTTAATAACAGTTAGGAATACTAGCCAAAATTTGATGTTTCTCAAATAGATCTGAAAGAGCAACATGAAAAGCAGAGAACATAAAGCAGATTTAGGGATCTTGAAGCGAAAGCGATGCAGCTCACAACACATACATGACCTGGCTGTTGTGTCTGCTTATCTCCGCTGGCTGAGTAAGAAACCAGGGTCTGACACATTTGGAAGGTGGGTGATCTGAGACACACATCACTCAAACTTAGTTTTAGGTGCTAAATCAGGCACCTACAAATACTTTGAGTATGGTTTACTTTTTGGCAGCTTTACAAAACCAGCTCCTTAACTTATTTGTTACACGATTAGTTTTTATGCTACTTTTGCCCTTTAGTTCTAATTCACACAAGAAGAGGTTCCAAGTTTCAGTCTCTTATATTGTCAAACTCTCAGGGGCAGATGGCCGAGCCAGAAATGATCAAAAAAAGGGCAGGATACGGAAAACAGCATGAGATCCAGACTGTTTCAGAAGTGACTCCATATAGTTAAGTATATCATATACRTGTACCTATGGTGAAAGGAAATTTTTACTTTAAAGGAAATGTTGCAGAAATACATTGTTCAGGAGATGGATTTGATAAGATTACATTATTATTACACTCTCTTCCTGCTCAGTAGGCCTGGTTACCATTACAAACATCATTTCTTTGGCCACTGAAAGTTATTTTCCTTTTTGATTTGCAGTACAAAAGAGTAGATCTGTGGTTTTCCCRAACTATATGAATGGGTTGAGTCATCCATGACTCTGATAAAGAATGAAGGTAATATGTGAAGTAGCAGCATACTGAATAGAAATTCATGCCATCTATGAATGATGCATGTTCTCTTCTAGAAGAAAAATATGAAGCTATTGTAAAGTCTCTATTTAATACTAAAGTGAGTTCAAATGTTCTTCTAAAGGCATCTTTTTCTTTTCTTTCATAATTAGTAATAAAGCTATTCATTCTCCCCCCTCGGAAAAGATATTACATTATGGATAATGCATAATTTTTTTATAACTCTCCAATAATCTTGGAAAAATATGATTCAAAGCAAAATAAAATAATTTCTCTTTCTTTTCAGTAGAAAGTRGATAGCATCACAAAATCACAGTTACATGTGGGTCATCAGTGACGTAATTTTCAACAATAAAAATGGTTTATCTGTCAGCTAACATAAACTCACATCCAGAAAAAAGAACTACAACACCCAAAGACTCAAAACCCAATTTCTGTATTTCATCACATAATATCTAAAAACATTTTAGAAACTGAGATTCTGAGATATCAATGCAAATAAAGACATGTCTGTTACTTTGGACCTCTTCCACTCCCTCTCCTTGCAACACTGAATAATTAAAAAAGCAATCAAAACACCTGAAGCTGGCACTTGTGCAGTAGCAAGGACAATTTACAAAGATGATCAGACCTTTGTGCTTCAAAACATAAAGCAATCACTAACATGTTTTCTCACACACAAAATGTGAGGATTAATATTAGGACCAAACAGGCTGTTCCACAGCCCATACAACAACAAGTGATAGAAAGTGGGGATTAGAATAGTCATTATAGATAGCCTGATTCTAAGAAAAGCTATCTTTGTTCTTAGCCACCCTTAGCAAGCTCTTTTCCTTATGTAAATATACATTTTCTGCTGGTAAGTAATAGATCCATTATACTTGTGTAAACCATTTACTATCTCTGTTTATGATATAGCAACAGGCCTTTGGAAACTGCCTTTTTAAAGGCTAACAACTGGCAACAAACTCCTGCTCTGAACGTGACTCGTGAAATTGTCCGCAGGACGAAGAGATCCTTTTATCAAATAAATATTTCTGAGTAAGATGCTCTGCTTGTATCAATAAGGAAAGTCAGACTAAGCCATTCCAATTTTGACATGAAGGTTCAAGCAACAAAAGAGAGGAGGAAGCTCTTCTTTAAGCCTGTGCAGCATTTAAGGCCTTTCTCTGTCCATTCAACAGGACTAACAAGCCCCACAGGACAGCTAAGGTTCCCTTGCAACACGGAGAGCTAGAAAATCTAGTGAGTTGTGTCCATTTTGTCCATATAATCTTCTGTCAGGTCACTAAATTACTGTGCCTTTCATGACAAGGGCATTAGCACAATTCTGAACAAAAATTGTGTAGCTCTTCAGACTGCAGTAGATCTGATCTGGTTAGAAATATCCTCTCTCTCATTTTCTTGACCTAAAAGTGTTGAGGGTTCAGTTTCTGCCAGAAATAAATCTTAATACCCTCATGGGTTCAGCCTCTCTGGTACATCAAGGTCAAAATGACTAGGCCAGCTTCTGCTAGTGTAGCTTGGCACCATGCTGCAAGGCACAAGGCAATGGCAGCAGGAGTGAATTAGGGTTTTAGTCAGGGAAATAGCATAGAGTAAGCATAGCATTAACATTCACAGCAAACAGCAATGGGCAAGACAGCCTTTGTCCAAGATAATAAGCCTACTCCAGTGACTGTGCCTCATCCCTTAGGAATACAGCAGTCCAGTGCATCAATCCCAGCTTCTGCTGTCRCAGGCTGTCATGTCATATATTCTTTTTCATGGGCTCTGCTTTATAAGGAATAGTTAATGTCTACTTCCCCTATCAGCAGGCTGCTCCACAGCCTCACCGTGATGATGAGAAAATTGTTTCTCGCTTCCAGTCTCAGTTTATTCATGACCAGTTTATAACCATTTCCTCCCAAGCCAATATTGTACTTTAGCTTAACTAGCTTTTTTCCCTTCCTGATGTTTATCCTCCTGATATATTTACACAGGACAGACATATCCCCTGTTAGCCTTTGCTGAGCAAGACAAGCTCTAGCATTTCCACTCATGGGATTAACTGGATCACTTTCCCTCTAGCCCAGTACTCAGCCTTCTTAAATATATGTCTATTTGCTGTTCTGCATTTGCTATTCTTCAGGCAGGTGTTACCGTTCCTGTCTTGACATAGTTGTTACAATGTGGCTAATCGATGACCCCCATCTGATTATATCTTCTTCTGGTTCTTCCATCATACAGATTTTCTATGATGGGGGTGAATTAGTTTGGAGAAATCAGTGCACAGTACAGAGCCTCATGAGTCCAGAAGCTCGTGTCCCTACATAGGACCCCTGGAACAGTAGAACCCCAGAGTCTTTGGATATGAATTTAGCTGTCTTTGAGTTCCCTTTTTCCTCCTAGTTCTCTACAGCTCTGACCACAGCCTGTAATACCTGTATTCTCATCAGTCTGACAAAAGGCATAAATAAAAATGGGTCTTTATTTCTCAAAAAATGCAGCAATATTTTGAATCGAAGAACAGGGATCTTCACTCTCCTTCATGCATATTTCCCTTTCCTTTCTGCCCACACCTCTATCTACAATACATGGATGCTTCAAATTCAGTCTGTTATTTTGAAACATAAAGACATCTGCATTTCCTGGGATTCTGGATTACAGCAGAAACAAGCCTGCACAGTCCAACCTATACAGTGTTTTCTGCTAAAAGAAAACCTGTGCCATGCTATAGCTGTAAATCATTATTTGAAGATCTTTGGACTTTTGAAGCTCAATGTATCTGTCAGAAAACCCTGAGCTACTAGAACCAACACATTACTCAGAGTGTTAATAACCACTCACCTGGGGTCAGACTGCGCGAAGCTGGTTAATATTTTCAGAAGTGGGATGGAGAACTCTTCCCCACGCTCTTCTGCAGCTGCTGCCCAACCCTGCAATGCCCTCCTGATAGCTGGCTTACATGGGCAGGATATCTGCATACGTTGGGGACCAAAATGTCCCCAAAGGTATATGGGGATGGTCAAATGTGACTCTGCTTCTCCCACTCCCAAATGCAGTCCATGAATCATACCAGGATTATTTCAACACTGGAAAAAGTACAGCACTGAACTTGCTTATCCTGGCTGGTTTACAAAAATTATGACAGTGAGGAGCTATTGCTTTCCAGGAGGTCCCAGGAAGAGACTAATCCTGCCCTTCTTATCCAGATTTCTTCCCGCATTCGCCATGGAGAAGTTGGTTGGTAGTCAGTGAAGCAGCTGTGCAGGGGGATCAGGCTGTTAGAGTAACTGTTTGCCTGCATCATTTAGCATTTGGCTTCTTTGCCACAGCTTCTCTGCCACAAATTGTCCAAAGGAAAGGTAATGCAATGTCAACATCCTGTTTGGAAGATAAAAACAGGGAATAAAAGTGTCTGCTCTGGATGAAAACTGCTTCAAGAAGAATTTGACTTTTATTCAAAATGCTTTGCCACCATACCATTATTAATTCCACAGCCAAAGCATGTTGGTATCAGAAGTAGGATCCAGAGGTGTGCCAAGCTGAGGTCCTTAGCCCTTCTTTCCTGTTCACTGTGGTTTCAGGAACTTCAGCCCTTTCATTAGCTGTTTAATTGTCCTGCAAATGTCTTGAGTCAATATTTTTATTTCCTGATTTTACCTGCCAGTGGTGAACAATCTGCTCCTCTTTTCAGAGCATCTAACTAAATTTAACATGGCAGTTATAACAAGCAGGACAAGGAGGAAAACTCACATGCTTGCTGACTTGGAAAATTGTAAGCATATTTAATGATTTAAAATATGTATGCAGACCTTGAAAACAACCACTGTGTTCTCAGTAGGACTACTGTTCTGCTTATAATGTTTTTTTACATTGTGGAAGTAAAATGGTTCAAATTATATTGAAAATACGTAAAGACAAGAAAGATGTAGCTTCATGAATAGACTGAAGTGTTAAAATTAATATTTGGAGGGTTTCTTCTATTTTGTGGTGCATGAAGTGTGAAATCAAGTAAGTTCTTAGCTGCTGGCCAATGACAGATGGAGATAAGTGGGGTCTTTTTAACTTTATCTTTCATTATCTTTTATATAACCTACAAAAAGGCGACCTGAACAAGCTACTCATCTAAAGAATCCTTACTCCCCTTAAAGAGGCCCATCAACTCTCCGGAGTTTACTCAGGAGAGCACAAATCATTTAGAAGATGGTGATCATTATTCAAAAGTTCATAATAAAAGCAAAATAGTATAGGAGAGCTGTATTGTAAGTAGCACATACTCCATATGATGTCCAGTTAATACTCAACCTTCTGCATTTAGTTTTTCTGACAGAATATAAGGAAAGGTAAGAGAGCACAATGCTGACATCCTGTCTGGAACATTAAATTTTGGGTATAGAGTTGGCCCTGTTGGATGCAAAACAGTATCAAACCAAAGTACTTTCCCTCAGAATGCATAATCCAAAATCCAGGTGAGAATGCACTCTGAGCACTTTTTTTGCATGTCACCATTGTTATTAGTGAAGAATTGGAGAGAAGAGAGGGGCTGCAAGCATGCTATAATGCACTGATTCAGCACTTGTATCAGCAAAATGGGTCCTTTGTTCTTTTTTGGTGGAAACCAAGCCTTTTTGAAAGCAGTGCTGCAGAAAACAGCTGGCTTTATACTCAAAGAAAAAGAAATTATGATTTACTCTATCTTTGTGTTGGAGTGTTTAAAGGAATTCAAAGGGCAGGTTCAGAGGTTCCACTGAAGGAGAAGCCAGTCCCGCCAGTTCTGAATCAAACCCAACAAATATGGGGACTGTAAGTATTAGTAACAAACAAAGCCGTTGTATAAAAATATGGTTCAGATGGGTTTCCCTTGTTGTACATCCAATTTTAACAATCCCAACTTTTTATTATTGTTATTTTAAAAAGCCCAGCTGCACTGTATTTTCAGGAAAAGGGGAAGAGAAACAGCAGAAATGGGTACCGYTGAGGCCTTTGCCCTTTTAACTCTTGCCTACGATATGTCAGCACCTCCTCACTGCACTGTTTACAGAGATTAATATCTCCTGGAGCTGCTGGAAGCTCTCTTGCATAATCCAGGCAAGTCAGGAGGCAAGATATTGACCTTCAAACATGCCAGTAGTGGACAAAGTCTGGACCTTGGCTGTTCAAACGTCGAGTGGGCTCTGAAGATCAAAGTCTCACACTAGATAGGGGTGATGGTACACAGTGCAAATACTGTATGAACAGTGCTCGTCTGGCTGCTGTTTTCCACTGAGCCAAGCAAAACACTGTTGGCAAATTACAAAACAGATGAACATGCTCCCATTTTCTGGCGCATAAAAGGAGACCTGCCTTACCCAGCTACATCTGTTTCTTTGATTTAACTCCACGCTCATTCCTGTTAGCATTGGATGAATGGTTTGGCAAATGGAGTGCAACCTGCTCCACTGAAAAAAGGGCTTCCTTGTGAAATAAACCCCTTTATAAGACTTTGATGTGAATATATTTAGCAAACTATTTTATTAACGCTTCCTCTTGGATGGAGCACAAACCTTATGTCAAAGGACATGGTTCTTCACAAATAAATCAAAGAGGTGATCCGACCTCTCTTTCCAGTCACACTAGATGTTCTTACAGAAGAAATGTGATTGTTCAAATGGGGTTGCAGAGAAGTAGCAGACATATCCTGCTGATTCATAACTGCAGTTCCAGCACAAGAAGTAGGGCTTAAACCTAGTACAATTCATTAATCTCTAAACTATACAACTATACGTGTTGCAAAAAGAAGTTAATTATAATTTCTGAAGCATCCAAAAAAAGAGAGAAGCAGAGAGCAAATTAGCATTTCAGAACACAGAAACTACTGGCTTAGAGCAGAAAACCGTAACTAGAAGTAGAATTAACTGTACACAAGATGAGCATACCACACATGCTTTTTACAGAGAGATTGTAAAGATCGTAAGAGATGCTCATAAGCTTTGCATCTATGCTGTGACCATGAACTACAGCCTGTCAGTCATTCAGCTAGGGGCTAAAAATATGCAGCATTGCTCACAATACTTCAGTGGTAAATGGGTCCTCATCAGAGACTATGTAATCCATAAATTGCTGTGTGCATCTGAAATTTCAATGACAGACAGTTTGGAGAACCACTATTTGTACTCAGGTTTCATTGTTAAGAATGTACTTACAGCATAAAACTTGCAGGGGGGAGCGGTGGAGTGTTTCATGGTTAAAAAAACGTCCATGATTCTTCTGTCAGTAAAGATTCAACTCAGCACTCTCCCAGAGAGGCTGGCAGCTGGGCACCATAGCACTGTGCTAGTGTACCTGAACTGTACTGGAACTGTAAGAAAATAAAGCATATCACAAAGGGGCAGGCAAATATCTTAAATTCACGCTGATCCAGTCTAACAAGAGTACTGCCCGTTCTGTATGCTGCTAGTGAGCATCAGTGGGAATACAGTTTTGGTAACAGAAACTGAGAATCCCGCAAATATGTCTGTAAATATGTTGTGGGTCAGGGAACTCATTTCAACATACTTTACGGCCTGAGAAGCCATCCAGTGAGAAAGCACAAACAAACTGGAAATAGCAGGCCGCTGACCTTGAGGACAGCGTAAGACTTGCAACTGATTAAAGCTTTCAAAACAGAATTTCAATGACATACCAGCCTTCAGCAAGAGTTCTGCACAAGGGTAAGCTTCATAGTTTCCTCAAAATGTAATGCTAATACCCAAAGACCAATGTCTGGGGAAGAGCCTATGACAGATTCAAAGTGTGTAAGAAAAGGAACAGTCAACTAATAAAAACGGGAGCTGACAGCATATAAAATGTGAGCTTGAAACATCCTTTCCTTGGGTTCATATCCACTCCTCAGTCATCCTTTACTATTATTCCCTGAGTATTTTTCTATGACCTTCTGATCTACACTGAGTCACTGCAGCCAAAATACAGAAGGTCATGTCCTCAGTGTTGCACACATCCTTCTGGTTTAATTATTCCTTGAATCCATTTACTGTATCCCTTCCACTCTCTTCTGCCACCATGGACCGAGCACTCACATCCCGCTATTCTTTTATATTTTTAGGTCCAGGGACTTTCTACTTCTTTCTTACTTTAGAGAGAAAATTGTCTCCTTCTCCCACTGGCAATGTCACCCTCTTTTCCTCCTTCCCAGTACACTAAAAACAGTCTTTGTTTTATTCTTCTGACAAATGTTCCCTCTGCCTTCAATTTCTTCTTTAAAACTTACAATGGCTGCCTATCTTCAGCTCCTCTGCAGTGTTTATCTTGAACACAATTAAAGTATAGGTTTTCTGGGACAGGGGCTTGGCTTATCTGTGTATCTTATCATTTATAGGCAGCACGTAGATTTATACTGCAGGGCTAATAAATAATGTAAAATAATAGGTCTGATAGAAAGCCCTACCTTTCTTTCTGTTTTCATAAGCCAGGAGCTTTGAAGCATTGAATATGCTGATACTCCTCCTTCTTCTTTTTTTTTTAAATTGTCCATGTGAACTCCTGAAAACAAAGTTGAGATAAGCCTTAAAAATGAAGCAAAATTTTACTTAAAAATATTATTTTGTCAGATCACCATTGGAACTAACATTCCATTCCGCACAACCTCATGTTCATGGTCTAACAAATCACACAGCAAATGTGCTGATTTTTCAATCTAACATTAGTGTCATATTTTTCCAAATACCCACCCACAGATACTCTCCATCTTGACATAATGGGATCACTTTTCTCTCCTCCATTATCATGTATAGCAAAATATTGACAGGCAAGCCCTGGGTCTCTGCAGTTGAGCTTTCGAAAGATGTCAGTGAGGATGTCCTAAAAATTATATTTAAAATTATGTTTATGCTACATTAAAAAAATACAGTGCTATAAGCATCTTCTAGGATGCTGTCCCACTGAAGTAAAAGAAAAAGAAATTAAAAAAAAAAGGATATACACAAAGTCTAGTTTTACTCACAGCAAGAATCAAAAAAGAGGAGGCAATCACTATTTACAGTTACTGTTCTCCCTCCAGCTTGCACTTTGCTCTGAACATTTTCTCTCAGACACTCTTCTGTTTTTCTGGTTGTTTTCTCTCCCTCTGTTCCCTGGCTGCTTTTGCTCTTCTCACACACACATTTCCACCAATTAAAAAAATCCCAGCCTGCCTTTGCATTAAATTCCCTACACATGTTCTCTGACTTAATCTCTGCCCAAGCTTGCATGGTGCCTGTGTTTCTGAAAATGTCTCCTATTGTTTCAGCTACCTGAAGCTCTGAAATTTAATTTTTTTTTCATTTATCCTGAGTGAAAGGCAGCTCCTTCAAGCCACATCAGCTGTGCTGATGTCAGGCAGCAATGAAGCCATCAGTGCAGAGGTGCTCCGGCTGTCTCAGCAAACTCTGACACTTCTTGGTCAAAACAGCTGATGTGACTCACCCTGTCACCTTCCGCCCCAGGGACCTGGGGAATGTCCCACCTATTTCCCATACGGCATCTCCACGAAAGTAGATGGAGTTAATGCTCATGGCTTGGTCTGACCTGGATCTGTGCGATCACAGCCACGGGTTTCCCCCGGGGCGGCAGCTGGGGCTGCCCCGACCTGGGTCCCATGGGCCCCAGCAGGGAAGCCGGCTAGACGGCGAGTTTGGCATTTACTGCAGAGGTAAAGCAGGTGGCTTCAAAGTGCAGGCAGAGCTACCTAGTCCTCAAAACCTGGAAGACTGTCTCCAGCTTTAAGTCATTCACCGGTCCTTCCACTTTTCACCTTTTTGTGCTTTGATTATAAAAAGTTCCTTAATTTTTATGTTTGCAGGGATTTAGCTACTCCTTAAATGCATTTTCACAGCTACCATCCTCTTCCTAAGCATTTCAAAGCACTGCTCATGAAAATGAAGCAAACATCCCACTGTCTTCCTTTGACAATACCTACTAGTTGCAGTGCAACAATTTTTATATCTTTTCCCATTGTACTCCCTATTTCCACTTAACTTTTTTTAAGTTGATTTTTCAATTTCTCCATTTTTTTCCTAATTCAAGGTATTTTCTTAGTTCATTTTGTCTGTGGAAGTGTGTTGTTCTGTGGTTCCCTCAGAGACAGGGGCTGGGAGGGGAGGCTGTACCAGCGATACCGGTTGCTGTTTCAGCGTTAAGTTCCAGAGCAAATGGGGTACTGGTCCAGTTCATCAAGTTTGGTTTTCGGTGGTAGTTTTAGTGATATTTTTGATCAGGATTAAATCTTCAACACAGTGGTCAAATTATTGAGTAAATTGCAATTTCTAGGAGTAGAGAAAACACTTCACTTCTAAATCTTTGCAATAATAATTTTCAATGTGTTAAAAATAAAACAGACCCAGCAAATTTTTAACTAAATAACATTTCTGTAGTTAAATAGCCACTCACATACAGTGACACTGTTACTTCTCAGAAAAGTCTACATGAGCATTGCATCATTTTCAGTTAGTCTGCTCTATCCTCATTTCAGTTAAAATTACTTTTTTTTCTTTTTTTGGTTTGTACATGTCAGCTCTCCTTTCTGTAGCCACTAGCGTGTGCTGAAATTTATCAACTTTCTATTCCTCAAGTGAAATCTTTCCTGCAACTGAAGTGAGTAGGTCTGTTGTGACCAGCAATGCATGAGAAATAGTCTTCAAAGTAGAGGAAAATTTTAAAAGGGAGAACTGCTCAGTTTTGGTTCCCTCACTTCAGTGTTGTTAGAAGCATCGCATCCTTTTTATGCCAATATGAACATCTGGTAAACTCTTCAGAATAGGGACTAATTACAGTAGGTTTTACTGGTTTCTTTTCTTGCAGAAACGGAGAACTGAGGTACAAAGGGAGAGCTGACTAAAATATTGCAGGAAATCTGCAGACAGTCTAGGAACTGAATCTAGATCTTTGAGTCCTTTTCCAGTTCCTTGAAAACAAATTTCCATGATTCATGTGTGGAAAAATGTTCTTGGTATTCAATTCTATCTTACACAACTAAAATGGCAATAATGACCACATTGAACTTTGCCATTACCAGCATTTAATTTGCAAAGAATGTTTTTATTAAAAGAAAATGTATCTGAGCAATCTCGCAGGTGCTTTCCAGGGGAGGTGATCCTCCCCCTCTACTCAGCCCTGCTGAGGCCACATCTAGAGTGCTGTGTCCAGTTCTGGGCTCCCCAGTACAAGAGGGATGTGACACTACTGGAGCAAGTCCAGCGAAGGGCTACAAAGATGATTAGGGGACTGGAGCATCTCTCTTATGAGGAAAGGCTGAGAGAGCTTGGCCTGTTTAGCCTGGAGAAGAGAAGGCTCAGAGGAGATCTTATCAACGTGTACAAGTATCTGAAGGGAGGGTGTCAAGAGGATGGGACCAGACTCTTTTCAGTGGTGCCCAGCGACAGGACACGAGGCAATGGGCACAAACTGAAACACAGACACTTCCATCTTAACATGAGGAAAAACTTCTTCACTGTGAGGGTGACAGAGCACTGGCACAGGTTGCCCAGAGAGGTTGTGGAGTCTCCTTGTCTGGAGATATTCAAAACATGCCTGGATGCAATCCTGTGCAATGTGCTCTAGGTGACCCTGCTTGAGCAGGGGGGTTGGACYAGATGATCTCCAGAGGTCCTTTCCAACCTCAGTGATTCTGTGATTCTGTGATTCTGTGAAAGCTTGCTTTGTAGTTTCTTCCAGTGTAAAACATTCCAGTGTCCTTGTCGACTGGATTAGAAATTATCAAGAGCGACACCAGACTACACAGGTATGAGAGTTCCTCCATATCTCTCAAGCTTTGCTCCATGTTGGCCAGCGCTTGTATTTTCCTCTTCTCTCCGTGGACCAGGGGATGTCAGACTGGCTCGGGAGTGCAGACAGTCCTCGCCCTGCCCCTGTTAGCGGAGCAGCTTCTGTCAGCTCACCAAGTGGAAGTCTGTATTTTCAGAGCTGGTAATGAGTCACACATAAAGTTGGCTGACAACCTATGCTGTCTCTGTGTATGCAGCCATGGATCATTACACAGCAATAAAGTACAGTATCTTGTTCAAAACCTGTCTGATTTTATTTGGATCCCCACTGACTTTGCTGGCAGTGAGCCATAGTTGGTGTTTACTGACCTTTCAGAGCAGCAGTCCTGACTGCAGGAATAAAAATAGATTCTTTTCAAGTTTGTATGCCGACTCTGAAGCTGTAGGGTGCACACTCAATTGTGTACACATTGGCCTTTAGACCCATCTTTCAGTCATCAGAAGGAATCAGAAGGACCAGCTAGCACAACATTTGCTGGAGCGGGTGCCTTGGTGTGAGTGGGCAGCCCACCCCTAACATCTGCATGCTGATAACATGCCCTCTGCTCCCACAGCGCGATGTGTGAAGTCTGCTGGGCTTTCAAACAATAGCAAGGCAGAGATGATCCCACAGTGCTCCCTGCAGTCCTGGGCCCCAAATGCCCAGCAGGGGTTTACGGGGTCCCACCACACCACCCTCTGGGGCCATGCACCTGGGCATGCAGGAGGAGGACACTTGTCACACTCGCGGAGCCAGACCGTGCCCAGGGTGTCTGTGTGAAGGCAGAAAGCACCCCTAAATACATGAGCTTCACGGTATGACACAGTCACCAAGCATCTTCCCCAGGTGTGTTTGAATACATGTTGTTGCTTCAATAGACACAAAGTAAAAATACATGTTTGTTGAGTCACTAGGCTGTTACAGTGACTGCCGTGTAGAAAAACGTAGAAGCCAGTTAACCAAAGTCGCATGACAAGACGTAATTTGATCTTCCTAATGAGCAGCCCTGAAATTTGCTTTTTCTTCAGCCCTAGAGGGGGGAAGGCTTTGTTTGGGCCGGCAGGGGAGAGAGGGCTCTCTGGCTACACCGAGGGTCTTGCTTAGGTTGTCTTAGATGAGATGTGCAATAGTCGAGGGACCCAACTCAGTCAATGTACTTGGACCACTGTTAATTTTCTTGTAATGTGACTTTGGTGTGATTTTTATTTACTCCAGTTTTCAAAGTGAGCATTTTTAAGTACTAGCAAGATTTCTACCTGACTGTGGTGTGCCTGCGTGCTGGAGGGGCTTGCCAATAGACTCCTCAGAAATACACAGTCAATATTCAACCACCAGCCAACACATATGCAGAGCTAGAATTAACTAAAACAAAATAAAGCAAGCCCTTTACTTTGATGTGAGAGCACAGCCGTTGCCTCAGTAGTTTATATTATTCACTGTACCTCAAAGGAATTGCATTATCTGGGCCACATTTGCTAGTTTGTGTTGAAAGGCCAGGCTAACAGAGGATTAACAAAGAGATTGTTCCATGATGGATTATCTCCGTGCATACTAGTGAAGAAATATCACTTATTGCAACACGTACTGACACCATATTTGGAAAGCTGCCTCTGGCAGCATGCAGTTAGGGTTAGTACTGTGTTGTCCTTCCAGGCCTGTAAAAATTTACATGAGGTTTTGTCCCAGACATCAGATGCCTTTTCTGATGTGCTTGTGTACTTGCAGTCTCAGCAGAAGCTCCAAAACTGTCACAGTATTCACACTATGTTCTAGAAGTAATTTTACCGCTTGGAAATYAACAGTCTGACAAAGCCTCAGCTCCCTCTCCATGAGATTTGGTTAGCTCACAGTACCCCCCACTCCATGACACTTCTCATGAGCATTGAACTGATACTGTTAGACAGATGAGCTGATCGATAGCAAGAATGACCAAGATAATTCTAATTGTTTGAGACGTTTGAGACACGTGTGGTATTTAATTTGTTCATACCATGAAACATGACAAAATAAATCAGTAGCAGGGGAAAATATTACATAGTGCCATTACATGGTGAACATTTTTGTGTGTTTAGTCAAAGCACTGTCTAAGAAGATAAATGAGTGGCAGGGAATATCTGTTCTAGCTATACACTTCCTTCTCCATATTCATAGCAGTAATTTAGATGCCATCATTTAAATTTTTCTAACACTTTTAACAGTGTAACAGTTTCTGTTTCGTTCTCTTTCCCTCTTTTAAAGAACACAGCATTGGTTTTTGACACACTGATATGGCTTATTTTATTTTTATTCTTGGGGGATAAAGTTGTCTTAATGTTTCTGTAATAACCAGAATAAAGTCAAAAGACAAGAATATAGGACTTGTAATCCTTTACCAGTTAAATATTGTACTACAAAAAGGAGCATATAAATCAAAAAAAAGAAATCAGGAACCTATGATCACAGGATTCTAGGATTTATTCCTACATCAAGAGACCTATATATGGTAGCTGAAATTACTCTTCTTTGATTCAGAAAGGAGCTTTGTATGTTTAGTGATCAAATGCTATGAAGGAAGTTACATGTTTTTCAGATAGTTATAAGCAAGCCACAGGATGAATGAGATGCAGTTAGAAGAGGAAATGACTGATGTGTAACCTATTTTAACTGAAATCATGCCGCACAGAATGAATAAAGCAATGTTTCTCCTTCTCCCCATCTGTGAATGAATGAAAAGAATTCTTAGTATTTGTGCACTGGGTTCGCTAGAGGCGTCTTCACTCATCTTCCCCTAGAGAGTAGGCATGCAGAGACAGCCCAGCTTCTGCTGTTACAGATGCGTGAAGTTTGGAGGAACTACCTTTTTGCTTCTTGAGTGGAGAAACTATCTTTTTTTGCTCTCTGAGCAGCAGTGCAGAAAGCATAGTCCATGACTGAGCTCCTTCTGCCTGATCACAGTCCGTACCACCCCATTCACCTTCTGCATTTGACTGGGAAAATGTAAACAACAGATCTTYACGTGCTCAGAGAAAAATGATCCGAGATTTAAGAGACATAAGCAGGACAATACATAGCACTCATTTTCAGCAGTGACATAGCTGTTAGAAGTACTAAGCATCTTTGCTCTACTAATTCCTCTGACCGTAACCTGTGTAGGTAACTGCAAAAAATATATCTACACATGTCAATAGACAGTGCAGTCTAGCTAATTGGAGGCACTTTGTCAACATTCAGATGTGTACACTTGCCACAAATTATCACAAGGAGGTGTGTGAAATACTACTGCTTTCTACTTTAAAAGCAGTCAGTGTCCAGGATACCGTGGTGACACAGATAACTAATTTAGCTTGAAAATATTGTTCAAGATGTTGCAAAAGAATTATAAAAGTCATAGACCTTTTTCACTAACTTTAGTTTCAACTCTCCCATCCAATCATTTGCAATATCATCTGCTGTATTTACTCAAATGTTTGTACTGGTTGTCAGTTTTCTCCCCCTAACCTTGATGCATAGAGTAACTAGRGAAACAATGGGAAAAGAAATATTTTCAACAGGACTGGTAGGGTATATTTACATTGCCTTTTGAGGTGAACCTCAAGAACATTTTCAAGAGCATCTTGATAGTTTGTGCAGACAAGAACTCTACAAATTCAGAGTAGGTATGTATAAGGCTGCTTTCTGCAGCACACATTCCCAAATGCCCAGGCAGGCCCAGAAGCTCTGCCATTGGTGTTTCATTAAATGACTTCATACCTGTAAACCTAAAAGTGCACACAGAAATCACAGCAGGTATTCTGAATGCTAGGAGGAAGATACTCCTCTCTTCTCCTTAGGAGTGATATGAACAAGAAGCTCCCTACATTGTTCTTTCTAAGGAGATAGTTTAGAAACTCTTCAAAGCACACATAGTGAGCTCTGTAGGGACTATTGCTTGATGGGAGATGGTTGCACTAAAAGTGGCCAATGTCCATCCTTCTGCAGAGGGAATTCCTAATTCTACCAAGCAAAGATAGACCTATGGATGGATACAGACCTAGACAAAGCAATCTGAGCTCATTGTCTACCACATAGCTACTATGTGCTAGCTATGAAATTTAACTCATCATCAAAGCACAGCTTTTTTAGTTTCCAGAAATATAAAAAATATCTCTACAAATCAGAGAAAGAGAGTTAAGTTTTGAAAAATTCATGCATGAAAAAGGTCCCCCTACTGCAGAGTCTGCAAACTACTGTACTAGAACTCAATTAAAGAGGCTGGTCTTGCTAACTACTAAACTCACTTCCATAGAAAGCACCTCTACTCAGCAAATACATGGCAGAATTTGCTAGATATCATTTCAGTGTAATCATGAGGAGGTGGTAGGACTTCTCTGCAGATGAAAATGCTTTCTCTCGAAACACTGACATAGCATACAGGCAAGACACGCTAAAGTCAAGAGAAAGGACAAAAAAATTAGAAAGAAAGGCTGAGATAGGGAAAGCAAAGGAAAAAGCAGGCAGGACAAAGAAAACTCCCCTGAATGAACAGCTCTATGAAGAACCTGAGCTTCAGGCCATACCCAGCACAGCTGCAGCAACAAAGCCAAGATACCATAGATACAGAAAAGGAGGGATTACCTTCCCCCAAAACAGGGAGAGAAGAAACAACTCACTAGGAAGTGAAGTGAAGCGAAGCAAAGCGAAGCGAAGCGAAGCGAAGTGAAGTGAAGCAAAGCAGGGGAAACATCTTGAAGCAGAGACTTGCTTTGATCCTGATGATAAATCAGCATTGCCAAAATGGATGAGCCATTTGGATCCATTCCCTGCTGTTTAAGGATTTGTCACTGAAGTGATGAGCACATGTGAAAACCTTCATATGCACTGAGGAAAGGAGAGAAGGTAAATGACATCAGACTTGAACTCAGATTAGAAAAATATGGATGAAAGAGCAAAAAAATGAACTTACATTTCACCATGGGCAAGTTCTGTATTCTCTTTTGGTTCTCTTTGATAGAAGGGATTTTTAGTTTTGAATGGCTTCCAACATCATATCTTTAACGTTACAGTTCAGCYGCCTCTCTTGGTATCCAGGCTGTCTTGGATCATCATCTTGCAGGAAAATTGAAATTAATTTGTAGGACTAGTCCTCCACAGTGCTTTGACTGGCACCAAGTCTCCAGCTGTTAAGAATTTCATAGGCAGCTGTCATGTCTACATATACTCAGCTGCTTCTGTATGCCCGTAATACAGACAACAGCAATAATTTCCTGGGCATTCAGGGCAGCCACACTATTTCATATGGAAAAGTCTAAGACCTACAAACCATGTAAATGATCTTGAAATACTAAGATTCTCCAAAGCATTTGCCCTCACCAATATATGCCCACATTTCTTTTTTGTTTTGTTTCTCTACCAGAGAGAGTGAATTGCCAAGGACTGCATACACAAGGGACATTTTCACCCAAAAAGAAGTTTTCAAAATTAATTTCAAAATAAGTACAAAACAAGTAGTTTATGACTTCAACCCCTGACACTTTCAAGCATCTGGTGAATGCCACTATTATGATAATATTAATACCTAAAATTTGTATTATAGGGTTCATATAGGCTTTTCAAAAATAATGACTTCATCCCTTTCATTTTACACAACCCATTAAAAAATAATTTTGAAGACAAATCTGTTAAATTTTTACATAACTATGCTAATATCATCACCAAATATGACATGCATAAGAGGACATTTTTGTTTCATCCTAGTAGTATGCACAGTTTTTCCTGATGTTATACAAGAACATATCTGAGGAGTGCCGATTTTGCAGCTCATGCTGGATTATTTGGATTATTACTAAATACTTGAACTGTGGTGGCAACACTGCATGCATTTTATCTGGTAAGAAGTTAGGAGACAAAATGCTGCAGATATACTCTGTATGCATCAACATCTCCCTACACTCAGGGAAGTAAAATATTTCGGTGTGAAAATATTGTCACCTCCTTGTGACAATATTTAATGATTTTCATTTCCAAAAGTCAATGGTCTAGGTAGTGACAGCAAAGTACCCACAACATAATATTTTGAATACTGCAGTGCTATTAAATAAGCCTAGTACTGTTTTGGGATACTCTGAGGGTGTTCAGCATCCCCAATGAGTTCATTCTTCCAAAGCTTGAACACACCAGACTGTGCCAAAAATCCAGGTCAGCATGGATACTTCTGCTCACAGTAGTATTTATAGCATTTATTTGAAACATCCCCTCTCTAGTCAATCTGCTTGAAGTCCTTTTTTTTTTTTTTTTAATTTAAATTAGAAACAAGCRCTGGGGAGTTTCTTTCTGCTGCCCGTCCAACATTTAAGATAAAGAGRAGAGCATATGTCAATACAGGAATTGCCTGCAGCCACTCTATGTGAGATCAGGTCTAAGCATGCCCTGAGCAACCCCACAGACTACTGCACCTCAGCCAGCCCAGGATCCGCCAGCGGAAAGATGGCTGACAGCTGCAGCAAGCCCATAAGCTTTTTACAAAACCTGGAGACACAAAGATATGTTTGAATTGTTTAATAAACATTGCAATTTTTTTAAATGAGTGTTCTCTCGACTGGTTTGCATTTCAATGTTTATAACTCACAGATTTCCACATTCTGTTTTACTGTAAAAATCTGAACCTGAAACAGACTAGATTTTGCATAGTTGAAGATTAGAAAAATATGAGATGAAATTAATATAAATAATGAAAAGCAACTCCATTTTTTAAATTTTATTATTCTAAATCTTTGTGTCTATATAAATTAAAACATGGAGGATTTTTTAAAGATGTGTCTATCTAATCCTAACATAATTAATATCCTATAAAACTCAGTTGTCCTTATAGAGCATGACCTTTAATGTTATATTTTCAATATCTTAAACCCTGTGAAGGGAGGCTGCCCAGCAAGTGAACACTGGCCATGGCAAACAAAGACCCAAATGAGATCTTGAAGATCTGCACAATAGAGTAAATTAGAGAAGCTCTGTGTACAATTCATTATGCACCTCTGAATAATAGCAGCAAAGAAATCTGTCTTATTTTGCATATACAGTATTAAAGACACATTTTTCTGTTACCCCAGAATACTGTGCAACCAGAGAGCCGTGCTTTTATAAAAACATATAAAGCAAGAACTTAACTTAGCCACTATGGATTCCACTGTGGTGACCTACTGCATAGATTTACATTGGCAATACCATAGAAATCACAAATGTTGAAATAATTTATTTCTGAATCTGATTTTTCTCTATGAACTTTGCCATTGAATTAATATTTTCATGTTATCATTTTATAAGCTCTTTGAAGATGCTGCAGATTGCATCTAAGTCTGATTAATGGTGAGGTTCATGCTAGAAAATAAAACTTTGACTCTGTAGCTGGACTGTAAATGAAGCCTTTCAAACTAGCACAGAGTTTTTAATAGACACAAAATGAATTAACTTAACCTGGAGTCTTATATATGCACACTCACAAAACCAGGTATCCCATCTCAGTTTGCTTATGCTACATTATTCTTGATAAAAGGCAAAGGTTATATCAAATACAGTTTGTTGTGTTGCCAAGATAATTCTCGTGTTTCTCAAAGTTACTTGAAAAGGTAGACAGCACTAACAGCGCATCAGTACTATGCAGTCTAAAGGTCTGAGCTGGTAACAATTACTGCTAAGTGTACTCCATGTGAAGGTGATTTTCAAAACCATAAATGGAAATCTGATCTCTGGCCTTTGCTGGCTGTCCAGAGGGGCTGGGTGCTGAATAGTCCCTTGGTTTCGAAAATTTGCCCCTTACCATAATGAAAACCTAATTGCTTCCAAACTTTGAGGTAGCTAACACCCATATAGAGTCACAGCAATTACAGCAGAGGTTGCAAGTCTGACAGAAACACAACCATTATTGTGATTATTTGGGGTGCCAGGGTGAGAGAAGTGGGTGTCAGATCTGAAATATGAGTCTTAATCAGAAAGTTTAGGCAGTCACTGTTCCAAGGTATCATTTTTCCTTTGGGAAAGGAGTTGGTACTAAATCATTCAAGAACAAGGAGACTCCTGTTCCTAAGGTCAATCCCTCTTTGAAGAGGAGTAAGACTAGGAGAAGAAGCTGCTCTTCTGCTTATAATATGCCTTGCATATTACAAGCAAGTGTCAGGTGAATGTTGGATTAGTCTAGAAAATAAAATCAGTACTTGGCTACTAAAAATGTCATTTTCATCAAAAGAGAAACTTGTCCAGAACATGATAWGGGAAAGCAAAGTTAGGCATGGAGAGCGTATCTACCTCTTCTCCATGCCCAACAGGAAAATTAAAACTTTCCCACTCTGGACTATTTCCTGAAGTCAAAGTTGAGGAGAAAATATGAGAAAACTCACAGTTCTGATCCCACTCCCCATATAAGGAGGTGACTCCCATTTTCCTGTCCATCTGGTATTTCTCACCAGTGCCAAAGAGCAGGAAAGGTCTTTGCTTTTGTTTCTAGGAGACTGCATGGCAACAAAACTAGGCAAGGTCCAGGAGCATGCAGTCTAAGAGTATCCTATCAATTAAAATACTTGTCTGAAATGTAAAAGTCCTCGCATAAGCTGAGCTGCTTGGTGCTTGTTAACTGATTTGTCATGAGAAGCCTGAGTCAGCACACAAAATCCCTTTTCTTTATTCCCTCTCCCCTTCTTCACCTCTACATTCATCCATGTGTATTTCAAATTCTTCTTGACCACCATAGAAATGCACCAAATGTGAGCAGTGCCCRCATTTGCTCACAGAAGTATCAGCGTTTGAGGATCAATACAGAGAGTACTTTTTCTTTGTCTCAAAAAGTCCTTCCTTCTAATGCACACAGGTGGGTAACATAGACATACCTAAAGAGAAGGTGGACAGCAGAATGGAGATGCTGTACCCTTCCATTCACGTAGCTGGTGGTTTAAGGCTTGGAGGATGTTTTCCAGGGTATGGTCATGTCTTTACAAATCAAAACTCAAATTTAGGATATTATATAGAAAACAGAAATTAAATTTAGCTTTGGATGTCAAATAATTGCTGTTGTAATGGGCCAGACTAATTTCTGGCATGAACAGGCATAATTGTCACTGATTTCAATAATTTATGGCAGCAATTTATCTTGAGTGTAACTCCATTGACTTTGCTGGAGTTACATCAGGGCTTAATTTACCCTGATATTTTTATCAAGAGAAGGAACAGAATTAAAAGGGCACCTGTCTCAGTACAGGCATTTGTTTTCCACTTTCACATTTACATAAGCTGTATTTCTTTAAGCCTCATATCCACCAGCCCTCTGTTTCTTGTATTGCAATAGCATCAGGTTTTTTCTTTTACCTACTGTTTGCGTCAGGGCTTATTGACAAATTGTCACCTGTGATGTGTTTGCTGTCTCACAAGATTACTGATGACTGCTGCCTTGTACTGCTCCTCTTCTTCCTATATCTCCTGCATACTGAGTAGGTTGTTTTCAGGCCAGTGAACAAGTCCAAAGAATCTATGCAAAATACTTTATGTGCATTTCTCAGTCTATCACTTATTTTCCTTTTAAGTGACTTCCCAGGTAGTGCCCTGAACAAGTACAGGGCAAAGATCTTCATGCAAATTGTTAACAATTTAAAAATACATATATTCCATACATGCTATATAATCAATGATAAAATCTCTCTTTTCCTTTTCAAAAAGTTAATTATTTGGTCATTTGCAAAATTACCATTAGAATGAAGAACAAACAATGCCCCAACTGGATGTCATGTACAAGAATAAAAATTTCTCTTCCACTGTGTAAGCTGGATTCTTGGAATCCATATAGTTGCCAAATCCAACAGCTTGGACTGTTTTATCACGTCTGCTTATTTCATATTCTAGGCATACACTGGCATGAATGTTTAACAAACACTGAGATCTATTTCATAGCATTCTCTCCAGTATGGATACCTCCGGGAAGCTCACGTTTGTGCTGGGCTGGGCATATAGTTATAGAAAAAGAACCTAAAGCTTTCAAAAATTTTGTTGCCAGACTGTTAGTGACAAATGAAGGCCCCTGAAAGCACATTAAAGACACTCTGAAATCCTCTCTTCAAGCTGGTCAGAGCCATATCAATAACTGTTAGAATAAGTCATCATATCAAAGTATCTTCAGAGAAATCCGTGATAAGGGTGCAAAGAACAAAGGACACAACCTGCAGGCAGCCAGGAGAGGAACAAGGAAGCTCAGAGGCAGTCAGCTAGCATCCTTCAGTCATCAGAAATGCATGAAATCAGCCAGCAGCCATACTTGATCTCACAGGTTTGTCTGTCCTCACACACCTGAGCACAGAGGTGCTGAAGATAATCAGCTAGAGCATACCAAAGCAAGTCTTCATTGACCAAAACAGAAAGCTATAAATAGCATTTAATGCAAATGTGAACATGCACACACATATGTGTACATTCTGTTGATGGTTTTCCCTGTGTGTTCATACTTAATACATGTCACAGATGCCCCATCAGAGTAATTAACTGAGGCATGACAGTATTTTGATATCTTCATGCACAAACTGTCCAGTTCCGTAAATGTACTATGTCAACTGAAATCTTCCTAAAAGCCATGTGAGACCTTAAACAATGAGTGGGTGAGATTTTGTATCACCCTCTCTGTCAGGGGACCTTTGAAGAGGTGCACAGTCTGTTCCTGTGTATCTGCTTATGCATTTCCACTGCTGGTTAGACTCTTCAGTGGAGGATTTTCAGATTTTTCTAATTATATTTGCATTTAACAACCTTCTGCTGAGCTACTGTTCAAAAAACAGCCACAACAAATAAATAAGCAAACTTAGTGCCACCAGTTCAGACAGCTGGAGTGCTTAGTCTCTGGATATCTGTCCTTTCCCTAGCATGAAGATCACAGATTATAAGAAGTGGTCTTCTGACCCACAGTAGTCTTCCTACATTAGGCTTACATGCCCTTACCCCTCCAAAAAACTAAAGCTCTTAGAGACCTCTTTTGGGACTTTTCTTTTCTTCTTTATTGGGCTCTCCACAGCCTTGGAAAAATGTCTGCAATACCTTTCATAAACATCATCATTTATTAATGCACTGCAAGTCTGAAACAGCCCAGTTGTTTGGGTGCTTGGTAACGTCTGAGGTTAGCTCATTTATAAAGAAAGAGGAGCAACACTGGAAAGTGTTTCTCTTCAGAAAACCATCTTGATGAAAAGTTGCTTAGAGCACATCCAAAATTCTGTCTCACACCAGATCCTTAATATTGTTTCTTTTGGATGAACTTACAGCATGTTTTTTCTTTTTTTTTTTTTTCCTAATAACCACTAGTATATTTGTATGCATTATTTTAATGCAGAGACTTTTTGATGCTACATGAGAGATGTAGAAACCACACCTGGGAAATTTGGCTGGCATTTCTGTAGAAATATAACAATAGAATGACAGTTTAGCCAACTGGGTGCTGATATTTAACTTGCTTTTCTTTTCATTTAGTAATTTCAAATGTAATTTGAATATTTATAAGAAAGCAAGACTGTGACTCATTAAAAACACATATCATGTTCTATAGAATAAAATGCTGTAAAAATAAATCAGTACATTTGCAAGTTGAGTAGATCAAATACAGCAGAGGCCAGAAAGTGTTTGTTGCCAGACTGTTAGTGACAAATGAAGGCCCCTGAAAGCACATTAAAGACACTCTGAAATCCTCTCTTCAAGCTGGTCAGAGCCATATCAATAACTGTTAGAATAAGTCATCATATCAAAGTATCTTCAGAGAAATCCGTGATAAGGGTGCAAAGAACAAAGCACAACCTGCAGGCAGCCAGGAAACGCAAAAAAAAGTCACCTTTCTTTTTTCTGAATGTGTACGTAAGGGAAGGATTAAGATCATCATGTAATATTCAGGAGACTTACAAGGGAAATACATTTCCCATAGCAACAGCTGTTTTAGATGCTGGAGCAAGATTAGTGAGAACCTATTATTACATCTATCTTTTGTTTTAAATGAACGGTTATCTGCCAAACCAGCAGGTCAAAACAGGCACTTCTATAAAGACAAACATCTCTTTGCAAAAATATACCCTTTCTGTGGATTTGGTTTTCTTATCTGATAATGGGCAATCATTTGCCATACTGCAGGTTTCTACATAATTACTAATTCAACATTTCAGTTCTATACGCTTAGCCAAAAGGATCCTTAAGTAAGTAAAAAGGAATGCAAAAATGTTAATAAATTCCAGATGCTAAACTCTGATTTGTACCTAATTCTGTTAATACATGCAGTTCAAATTAAAATGTAACATCAGACTTTCTGGGTTTGTTGGCTTTAAAAAATACAATTAAAAACAATATTGTTTTATAGAAATATTATAACCCAGTTTTGTTCTTATCTCTAGCTCTGTTAAAAGAAAACTAGAGGAAAGTAATAGCTCCTATAAATGAGTCATTACCAGAGATTATTATTTTTAAATAGCATCCAAAGATTTGTCAGGCATTAAAGACAAATAGAAAAGATTTGACATCTCTCCTTGTCCAAAGAGATTAGGCTCAAATCCTCAAAGGCTTAGATACTTAAGTCCTGTCGAGGGCCCAGATTCATTTTGTCTAACCAAAGAATCCTAAATTAGGAGTCAACATGGACTGCCTCTGAAAATCCTCAAAGAGAAAAGAGGGGTACCACAAGACAATTTAGCTGCCCTAAGAGCTAAACGATCCTTAGAAGGAGAGTCCCTCCGGCTGGTGACAGCGTGGGGGTGGGGGACAATGCTCCTGCTGAAAGCAACTCAAGAAGGCAAAATGCAGCCATCTCACTGGAAGTGCAGTGGCTGATTATGAGTTTGGTGCTTCAACGCTTGTGAAGAGCTAGGCCTCTGTTACGTGGGATGCGGCGGGTGCGAGTGATACACAAGGGGAGGGATAGCAAGAAGCCAGATAAAATTTATGGCAAAGGACTATGTACTCATGAATTTTTTATATAGGCATGTCCTGATGGTACTTGCAAATTTATTAAATGATTTATTTTACTTATGTTAATCAGATCATGTACTGCAGGCAGCATGGAAGAAGCATTTGTTTTTGAAACAACTTAAATAAAGAGCAGATGGTGGCTTGGTGAACAGGGCCTGTATTTGTTCTCAGTTCCAGGTTTACTCTTGCAACCTATCTGTGAGACTCTAAATCTGAACATGTCATATTTGAGCCAATATTCACAAAAATCTATGCGGGAAAGCTCACATTTGATAGTTTAGAGACAGGGATCTGATTAATCTAATTTTAGACAGAAGGAACTTAAATCTCTTGGCTACTTGGGCCCTTGCATATCCAGTTTATATCTGTAAAAAAGGTCAGTCATGGGGCCACACAGAGACAGAATGAGGACCTTGATTGCCCACCAGTGAAGGTATCTGCTGGGACACAGGAGACTCAGCTTTAGTCTCCATTTCAAATATTTAATGATCCACCTCTCCAAGAGAAGAATTTGAGAATATCCCAGAGAAGCTAGTAGCAGGATATCTATCTATCATCTGCTTCGCAGGATAGCAAAGTTGCAAGTACTAAGCCTAAACCAGGGAGGGAGAGGGCTTGAACCTGCACAATCCATACCTCAGAGAAGTTTCCTAACCACTGGGTTCCTGGCTTCTCTTGTCACTCAATCCCATGCCAGCGCAGGAGGGGAATTCACAGGACAGAAATGCTCCATAAAGGAGCAGGGCAACCTACCACGGAGAAGGCACTGTGCCTGTGTACAGGCATGACTTCCCAGTAAAGGTATATGGCAGGTCCTCATCTGAGCCATCCTGCAAAGATTTTGTGTGGTCACAGACTTTAAGCCAACCTGGCAATTTCCTTTTCTCAGTTCCCCTGGTGCCCAGGTCAGTCCATCTGACAGCAGCCAAGGACACAGCCAACGCTTGCTCTGCCATGGCACATGTCTGAAGCACCCTTTCCTCTTACCTTTGGTTATGGTGGTGTAGATCATGGATGCTGTCCTCTTTGGAGCACCAAAGAAATGGCAGAACTTCAGTCAGGTACATACCATCTGAGGGAAAGTATCTGATACTGCATGCCTCTTGCTGTTAGCATGCAGTGCCCTCTCTCGCTCRCCCCTCTGACATTGCCTGTCTTGCTAAAAGCTGTGCTCAGGACCAGAGGTGGACCTAGACTGAGGCACACAGGACACCAAAAAGAGAATTAAACTCCTTTGGAATGATCCTCTGCTACAGCACATCCTCACGTGTAGACCAGGACTTGGTGTCTGAATATGTTTCAGTGTCACAAGGGTACATCATGCATTTGCACCAGTCCAGGGTAGGCACTTATATATTCCCCACTAAAAGGGCTGAATTGCTCAAGCAGAGAAAGCTGTTCTGTCTGTCTCTCTGGCTTGCCAAACCTCTCTCATCTCTAGGGAGAGTTTCATTACAGAGAGGGTTTCCCCATCTTTCATTGAGCACTTCCAGTCATTTATATGTGAGCTCTCTCTTTGGATCTTATTATCGTTAGAAATGTATACCTTTCTTGGAGCTAAAATGGTCATTGTTAAAAACAAAACATTTCTGTGTGTGGGAGAGTAGGAACTAGCACAAAAAGTCATTTCTGCAAAGGGACACTGCTTTGCTTTTGAAGTGAATATGACCCCAGATGGTAGGACATGACTGTGTGCTGGCAGTCCTTGAGTACTAAAATAAAGCCCCATTTCAAATACATTTGCCTCTAGAAATAGAAAAGTATCCTCTATATTTATGTTATATTAGTGGTTGATTTTGGAAGTTCTGCCAGAAGCAGTCCAGAAATCAAAAAAAAAAAAAAAGTTTTGCATGAATCATCCATGTTATGGTCTTCATAAATCTACATCATTACCAAAGTATGTCCCAAATTGCTGCATGAATACCAGACTTGAAACACTGGTGGGAAAAGGAGGGTATAAAGTTATGTCAGAATACAACTAGTACTAATATGATGGCAAAGCAATATCATTGTATTAGTCTATGAAATTTCTGTGGTGATACTCTAACTTTAAGACATATGACTTTGATACAATAACAGATGTGGTAATACTCTATTTTGCATGCAATGTTATGTCTCCATCATTCTGTGGCAATGGAACCTCAAACCATAACAGCAAAATAAGGCTGAACATATACCTTTTTTAATACTTATTATACAGTGTAACATTGCAATGGCAGTACTCACTACAGATTTGATTGAGGTAACTTCTGAAGAGAAGCCGCTGACATACTAAGATTCTTCTGACAACATCTTAAAATGAAGAAGGCTGATTTACGGAACACAGCTGCATTGTCTTTCAACAGATTTCTCAGGCAATGGTTCATAAAGTTTGTCACAATCTCTTAGTTATAAAAAAGATATTTATGAACATTTGCTAGTAGACCCATGAAACTGTCACCCACAAAATGAAGATAGGCATATCCACTTCTTCTAATACTTCTTTTTGTTGTTGCTGTTCTATAGTTAACCCTGAGAAGGTGAGGGCAGTCAAGCACAATTTCCATCCTGGATAAAGACCTAGGCAACCTGGTCTGATCTCATAGCTTCCCTTGCTTTGAGACAGAGACTGGACTTCCTGAGATCCCTTCACATGTGAATTATGCTATGATCCTATGATCCTAAGATTATTTGTTTATAAAATTTTATAACTGACATAATCTGCACTAGACTCTGGTCATTCAGCATTGTATTTCCAGCATAACGATAATTCAATCAAAGTCTCTGGATCACAGGTCCTGGTTCTCAAGGGGGACTTTAACTTCCCTGACACCTGCTGGAAGGTCAACATGGTGACACAAGCAGTCAAGAGGATTTCTGGATGGTGCTGGGGACAGAGCTCCAATGCAAAAAAACAACATAAAGTGGAAGCATGGCCAGGCTGAAATGAAGGAATGTAGAAACATCGCATGCAGGGATGGTTTCATGAAATCCAAAACTGAGATGGAGTTCGGACTTGCAAAGGATGTCAAGAGCAGCAAGATCTTCTATCAATATCTTAGTAGTAAAAGGCTGAAAAAGGAAAATGTGGGACTGTAGCTGAATAGAGCAGTGATTGAGTGACACCATACAGGCTGAGGTACTTAATGCCTTCTTTGCCTCAGTTTTCACCAACACAGTCTCCCAGGCCTCTGTCTTAGTGAAAGGGTTCAAAGAGGAGAGGAACTAACAGCAGCGGATGAGGATCAAGTCAGGGATTGCTTGCACATACAAATCTATGGGATCAGGTTGGTTACATCCAAAGGTGCCAACAGAACTGGCCGATGTCTTTTCAAGGTCACATTCTATCATCTTTGAAAGGTTGTAGAGATAAGATGAGATCCCTGATAACTGAAGAAAGACAGGCATCACAGGCATTTTCAAAAAAGGCCAGAAATTCAGCCTAGGGAACTACAGGCTCACTTCAGTCCCTGGGAAAATCACAGAGTGAGTACTTGGAGAACGTTTCTGGGCACATGGAGGAGAATAAGGTGACTGGGAACAGCCAGCATGAATTTACCAAGGGTAAATCATGCTCGGCCAATCTGATGGCCTTCTATGATAAACTGACTGGATACACAGCTGAGAGAAGGGCAGTGGATGCCACTGACCTTAACATTAGCACAGCTTTTGACACTGTCTACCACAATACTCTTGAATCCAATTTAGGACATTAAGGTCTGGATGGGAGAAAAGCAAATGGGTAAAAAACTTGTTGGGCTCAGAGAGTAGTTGCTAATGGATCATACTCTACTTGGAGGCAAGTGTCAAGTGTAGTACCAAGGGGTCTGTACTGGGACGTGTCCTGCTTAACATCTTTATCAATGACCTGGAGGAGGTGATGGAGTGCACTCTCAAGTTTGTAGATGACACCAAAATGGGGGGACCGGTTGCCATACTCAAGGGCAGGGTACCATTCAGAGGGACCTAGACAAGCTGGAGGAATGGTCTGACCTTATGAAATTCAATGAAGAATTGTTGGATAACCACAGAACAGGAAAACTGTACTCCACACTGCAGCTGCAGAGCTGCAGAGCTGCAGAGCTAGCTCTTTCCCTTCCCTTCAGAGGAAATACTCTGCATTGTGTCTTTCCACATGCATGTAATGAGAACCGAGATTAGACTCCGCACTCTATGTAGCAATGATGCTGAAAATCTGTCATTGAGTTTTCACTGCTCAGCTGCATTACCAACCACTCCTTAATTAGCTGTCTTTCCTCGCACCAGCACTCTGTGGGCCTGATCAAAAGTTCACTGACTTCAAGGCAAATCTTTCAACAGACTATAACAGACTTCAGATCAGAACCTGTACACGTTATGTTTCTCCTTTGTGCAGTTATATTAATAAGTGGATCATTGTTCCACCTATTTATACTCTTGCATTTTATTGGTTTGGGGGTTTTGATACTTTCATTTGAGTGTCAAAACTCAACTCAGTTCTCTTATYTTTGCTTCCCTTTTTCATGGCCCTTCAGAACTTCATAGCTGACCCTGCTTTGAACGGAAAGTTGAACTAGAGACGTCTTGAGGTCCCTTTGCACCTGCGTTAAGTCCTAGGACCTGCTCTTCTTTGGTAGGAGAGGAGCTGAGGATTTTCATATTTAGGCCATTTTAAGGAAGAAATTAAATGCAGCTGCAGCACTAACTGGGTTCCCTGTCTCCCACCTTCAGCTTTCCATGCTCTTTGCTCATAGTTCATTAGGAATGTTTATGCTGTTTTCAGATGATGAACTATTTTTGCAAGATTTCATGACATAACTGTAGGAAATGCTTTACAAGCAAACAGACAGACAGATTTGCTCTACTGATAAGAACTAAACTGTGGCTTTGTTCCAAGACCTGTGGCCTGGAGGGGTATACAGTTGTGCTATCCTTAGCAGTAGCAAAAAGAAATGAATTATCCTTATAAAAAGTACAATTTACATCCAGCATACCCCTGCTTTGGGAGAAAGAGGAAGAAAGGGGGAATGGAAACAGGAGCATGTAAAAATTGTTACTGTTCTATGTCAGTATCAACTGATGTTGTACATGAACACACACCCTTAGCTTCTCAGTCAATTCATTTTTCAATTTCTGTCCACCTGTTCTGAGGGTGGAGTATCATAGATGGATGAATTAAATTTTTCTTGCTCCTCAGCCAGGGTATTGTAATATCAATTTCAGTCTTCAATGCTGTGGTAGCCAAAGAGAGCCTTGGAGCTTTCTTAAGCATCCTCAGTCGTATGCATTCTTCATACTGTGAGCTAAAAATATTAGAGTGGCTGGCACAGCAAACTGACAGAACAGCTAAAACCTTTAGTCTGTTAAACATATTAAAATGGAGAAAAGCTATCCTACAGACTTTGTCAGTTCTTTTGAGCAAATCTAGTAGAGTCTAGAGAAGGAAATTTAACACAAGAAAGATGCAAAAAATATTTTGAGTTCTTCAAATGTAATAGTTGTTTTACTTACCAAAATAAAAGGCAGGAAGGAGGAGAAGAGCAAAGAAATTTGACAAGACCATAAAAATCTCTGAGACTTAAACATCTGTGTGGTAGAAATTGTACAGTTAGGAACTCACAGGAAAGACCCATGTCCAGATTTCCAAGAGTACTGAGATGTCTGTGATCCAGGCCTGAGGCCCTTTAGAAAGAAGCAGAATGGGGACTAGAATAGACTTAAGGGGGAGATCTATGACCTGACTTACCTTGTGAGGTACCTATGCTAAAACTGCCAACCCACAAAAGCATTGCACAGCTCTTCCTAGTTCTTGTAGATACCTATTCATCTGTTTATTTTATGTCAGAATATACTAGGCATTTCAAGCTCTGTCCTGGAGTGTCTCCACGAATTCCTCAATCCTGGCAATACTGATAGTATCTTTTAGGACTGAGGCAATGCTAGGTAGGTTTCACAAACCTAGTATTCCTCCTGCCTGCATCATGAGGAGCCTGATCTGGCAGCGTTCCCAGAGCTTTCCAACACAAAAGGGGAAGGAGGGAGGTTACATCTTTATTCTTTAATTGGAACTCACCTGGGTTGTGGGATATCTGTATCTAGCATCTAAACCCACACTTCAGTCCTTCAGGAGTGCACTAATTACAGAGCCAGAGGATATGCTACTGAGGCAGATGAGAGGGGAACTGGGAGGAGATATCATTGAAACTGTTTAACTTTTTATTAAATTAAATTGGGGCTCCTTCCGCAGTATCCCTCCCCCTTACTCCAAAAAAAGAACAAGTGTCCTTGTCTCTGACAATGTCCCTAAAATGTTTCTGACTCTAAAGATAATGATTAAAAACATTCTCCATGGAAAGGGAGCACTGGTGCTCCAAACCCTGCCCTGCTGAATGTGTGTTATTAAACAATCGGTGGCAGAAGAGCTAGAGCTTGGGAACAGCAACTCTTGAACCCTCTGGCAAATGCTATAACTTCTGGGACGGGGAGCTGTCCATCTACCTGCTCTGCCTCACTGATATTGACCCAGTCCCATAATGAAGAACAGGAGCCATGAGAACATCCTTGTATCTCTGAGTATCCGGCAGCTTTGGGATTAAGACTCTCTCTTGAGTGTCAATGTGTCTTTGAAAACCTCTCTGAGGGAGCCAGAGGCCCTAAACTCCTGCTGCTGAGTGCTTCACCTGCTTAGCAATTGCAGAAGGATAGACAACCTCTTTCAGCTGCATACTGAAAGTGCCAGCCTCACTTTTGGGGAGTACTTCAAGTGTAGGAGAGTAATTTCCTGACATCTTGGATAAGGTGCCCAAGACAGGGGCAGAATATAAAGGTCACTTCTTATCTTCAGTGTTTCTCATTGTATTCCCCAGCCAAAATTTGGAGTGGTCTGGCTTTAAGGACCAGAACTGAGATGGCAAAATCCTCCTGAAGTGCTCCAGGTGGAGCCTGCATACCTAGCTTAGATTGTACAAATCTCAATAGGTGAATTGATGCCTGAAGACCCACCTTGCAAATCTAGCTTCACTGACTGGGATCCTGAGAGCTTTTTGTAACACTGTCATTTTCACCCACTACAATGAAGAAAGCCTTGAGGACAGAATCACCTCTTGATCGTGACGGTTTTAGTTCCTTCAATAAAATGTGGGTTCAACCTATTTCCACTGCAAATAGTGACAAAATTCCAATCTAAGTATTATTTTAAAGAAGGAAGCTGAATTCGGTTACATTGCAGGTCAGACAGATGTTCCATCCAAGGAGCCAAATCATTACTAGCTATTATATTTGTGGGTTATTGCAGAACCTCAGAACCACAGTCATGGGCCAGGAACCCGTGGTAATGAATAATATATAAAAACAGGGCAAATATCCTTCCTGATATGTGTCTGAGAAACACACTGGCTTCAGTGTGATTACTCAGGCAGTTAAGAGGCAGCTAATTTGCCCTAACAAATAAGCCATCTTAACATTTTTATACGAAAAGTACAGGAAAGCATCCAAAATCAAGCTGTAAAACTCAGGTTCGTCATCAAAATAAGTACATACAGCCTCTCACATCATTAACTCCAGCATTCACCAGCTTTTAAACCAGTCTCAGTAACAAACAGCAATATGTCTTTTCTTCTTGGAAACAGAGAACATCAAGAGAGCTTGCTTTTTCTTTTCTTTTGTTTTTTTTTCCTATGTTGTTGGCTTCCAAATAGCCAGGCTGGCCACAGACCTAGAATAGCAAATTTAGGTGACACAGAAGTTGATTATAAAATTATTTGAATGCAATATTGTATCTTTATTTCTATTTATGGTTAGAATAGTTCATAAAACCCTCCTAKTAAATAATTCTTAAAATATGACTGTGATTAGACCAAAGTGTTCTGACTGGTAGACAAGTTTTATTAGCCATACACACTAACTTATTTTGCTGATGACCATGGTTGGGCTATACCTAGGAACTGGCCAAAACATGCCGCAGAACTGGAGATGTCCTAGAAGCTGCATGAGAAAACTACTTTCTTGCCTTCTTTCAATCTTAAATAAATTGCAGGGTACTGTGTGTGCTGAAAGGGAATCATTTATGTTGGACTGAAACAGAGAAGGAAAAAAAGATGCAAAGGCCAGAATAAAAGTAGGCTGGATGCCTGGAAATAAATATGAATATATTAGAAAAATATTTCAAACTAAGGATGTGAAAAATGGAAAGCCCACACCAGAACTAGGGAAGGAACTTAATATAATTTGGTTTTACGACTAAGAAGTGGCACAATACCAGCTCAAAGCTGGGCAAGATCGCTTCTGAGATCTGGAAGAACAGGGAAAATTTCTGCTCCTTAGCTAATCTGACATGAATCTTGAACAACTCAGTTGGTTTCTGCAGATTTACTCTACAGTTGGTCCAAAACCCTTTGCCCAAAACTCCTGCAAAAGCAGGATGATCATAATGTAACCTCCTTGTGGAAACAGAGAGATTACCTGTGTCAATCTACTTTCAGTATCACAGGTTTAATCTGACCAAAACGAGACCCGGCCCACAAAAATATGCAATCACCATACCAAGAACCACTGGCAATAGCATAAGCTTTTCCTCTTTGAGCTAGATGAACACCGTTGATCTGCCTGGATACACCAATCAACCACTACTACACACTCTAGCAAAGATGGAGAGTGATATGATAGCATACACTAAATGACAACTAATATAAACTCTCCTTATTTGCTTCCTACCATGGAATGTGGGAAGACTTTTTCTTCGAACACTTTCCATAGCTTTACCATTGCAAATATTAAGAAATATCAACCCAAAGCTATTAGGTGGTACATGGCCAGATGGTGATAAAAGGCTGAACATTGCCATGATCCGTGACTAAAATGAGAATCTTTCTGATATTCTACCTCTGTTTTACAATACATATTATAAGATTTTTTTTTGTTGTTTTGCTCTTCCATCATGAACAATATCTCTTTTGTGGCTGCAAAATAAAGAAAACTAGGTCATCGTGTTTATAATAATACATCAGAAAAATAGTGTTCTCTTAAACACAATGGAGTATGGAAAGGTTAGGAATGGAAGGACCAGGAGGCTTTAGTGAGAAATTGTCTGTAAAGGCAAAGATAGAATGACTGCAGAAAGAGATCAAAGTCAAGAGTATGGACAGAAGGAACACAGGAAGGCCCAAGGAACAGAAAATGTGCTGAATTGTAAATATTAAGGAAAAACTAAGGAAAAGAAAATTACCTACAGTGGAAAAGGTAAGAATGGAGAGATCCAACACATAAAATATTGTAAGTAAAACCTTTTCAAAAGATGATATTTAAGAATAGCATATAATAAAAAGGCTTTTGAGAAAAGACACCTTAAAAAAAATACTGAATGAGCAGGAAAACCCCATCAAACTGGAAGCCAGATAGAGATAGAAAAATAGGCATGTCTGAAGCAATGAATGGTGAGAAAAAACATAAGATAGGTTAACAGCAAGAGGCAAAACAGGATTTCAGACAAATAATGGAAGACTTGTACTGTATATAGGGCAAATTACATAACAGGCAAAGGAGCAATTAGTAGAAAATAAGTCTGTCATTTAATCCAAGGAGCTGGTTAGAACCCAAGCGGATGAGAAATGTGGTTTAAGTGGTTTCTCTGTGATCAGCATCCCAGAAGCCCAACTAAAGAACATAAACAAAGATGGTGTCAATCATGCTTGTTGGAAGTGAAATGTCACAGAAATGGTTTAACTTCATTCCTGAGGGTTAAATATTGATTCCAACTTTGTTTTCGGTTTTCAGCCTACATTTAAGAAAACCCCGATGTTCGATTTACTGCCTGGAGGCTTTTACATTCTGCTTCTTAACTTTCTTCCTTTTTTCATAAGTGAAAAGATTACTGATCAAACCAAATTCAACAAACGTCAAAGGCATTCTTTCAAAGCCAGTATGTGGTCTCAAAACATCTCTCTTCTTGGCAATGATTGAGAGCAAGAAGATTAGGTCTAGAAGGAGATGATCATTATTATTTTTAAGGAAAGGTATTCATATTTGGTCATACATTCCATCCATGACATTCTGCTCAAAGGTTATTTGTAATTCCAGGTGGCTGTGCATCACTGGCTCCCCTGAGACCCTTGGGGTTAGCTGTCATGGTTAGTCACTGGAAAACTCCTCCACGCAGACTTCTGGTGGCCCGTGCAACAAAGCACAAGCACAGGTTTTTACTTTGGGGGAGATTTCCCCAAAGCTTCAGGCTCTGAGGCCTGCTTGGATATGCCAAGCTCAAAAGGATAACTCATAAGGATCACCACAGAAGTAGGAAAGGAATGCCTTGATGGCAGCTACTGCTCTGTAAATCCCAACTGTGCTTCATAAAAGCTAATAAAGTTTCAATTTTGTAAATAAAGGTTTATTTTATAAATTAAAAATAAACAGCAGGAGCTTATCTGCAAAGATAATTTTATGTGTTTAGATGCATATATACATATCTATATGTACATATATAGATATGCATACATACATCTTGATGTCTTTGATAGATACCCTATAATATTGATCAGCACAGCTCTGTCACCACATAGCATTAGCAATTTTTTAGTGCTCAGGGCTATTTATAACCAGCTATAATCTTCAGGATCAAGAAAAGCAGCAGAAAAACTTCCTACTTTTCTGAGATACAACACCTTCCAAGAGGTGCAGCATAATGTAGTTGGCATAATGTAGTTGTGTACTGCACATTACACTGACTTAGGCACATATGATACTCTAGGCCAACAACAGTCTTAAATATTCCAAGTGTTACCTGGAGCAGATATGGAATAAACAATTAGTTTATCTCTATGTTAGACATGAGTAAGGGAAGGGGAAAGGAAGCTGAACTTGGCATTAATGGTGATTACATCATATCTTGTATTGGGGCAAAGGTAAACCATCAAAGTGACCTTTAGTCCCAGGACTTGTCTGGAATAAGGATACAGAATAACCTCCAAAGTCAGCTGRGGTCTGGTGTGCTCAAGAGCCTTTCGGGTGCCTGCGTGTCTCCAGGGATCTGGGCCAGCTGTCCCTAACTACTTCCTCACAGAGCTTTGGCCAACACTGCCCTCTGTAGTGACTGTCTTCTTTATGTCACTCCAGTTTTCAAGAAAATTATCTGTACACTCTTTCTATGTATCAATCTTTACACTCCCGAATTTCCACTAATGGGAGACCCAAAAGCCTGACTAAAGCCACCACACCACACTGTCATGCAGTATTTTCCAAGTGTGCAACAGTGCATCCAGGTTGGATCRGACCTACTGTGGGAACCCAGACCAACTCTGCCTTGCATGCGGTTAGCCCAAAGTGTCTGAAATGCACCAATTCACTGCATGTAGTCATGCAGCATCCTGGATTTTCACACAGCCAGAAGGGCAGGTGGGCTGATGATCTGCTCCCAAAACCAACAGAACGAGGAGGTCTGACCCTTTGGGCAGACTCCTAGCTGCATCGCAACTAATGCAAGGATTTTGAGATGTCGCTTGTAATCAACAGTCAGCAAAGTTAAAAGTGAGTGACATTTTTGTTCCTCCTTTCTCATTTCCAGATTTCTATCTCTGGATGCCAGTTTTGGGGCCAGACTGCAGTGACTGCTTTCCTCTACATGAATAGTACCAACAAACAAAATCTCTTTGCGTACACTGGTTTCTGTAGGCTCACAGAGCTATTTTTGTACACACCAGTGACAAATGAAGTTTACCAAATGTTTTCCAGATTTTTTGCGTTATTTCCTAACTCATTAGTGAATCTTTATTTATCTCCACTACCTTAATAACAACACCCTACTGAAGCTGACATAGGAAGAGGCAGGCAGAAATGCTGCTCTTACCACAGAACTTTATTGGTGTTTCTGTACCAGCTGTGATTCTTGGCAAACCAGTCCAACCTTTCCCAGCCTTGGTCAATGAAGTCATACCCAGAATATCCACAAAGAGTGATTCAACTTCTGCTCACTCATGTTAGATGGGCTCTTCAGTGTGCCCTAGAGAGAAGGCGATGCCTCCAGATGTCCCGTGAGAAACAGCTCAAGTTCATTTCCAGTGTCATTGCGAGCACTGTGTGCCGCATGCTCTCCAAAGAGAAGGCAAAGCACTGCTTGAAAACTTAGGATCCCAAAAGTGGACTGGTTTTCCATTTCTCTAGCTCACTGAATGCCACATGACTAGCGGGGGTTATGCTTTATGGGTGAGTGTGGGAAGCAGTGCTCAGTGCCTTTATCTCACCCATCTGCTTCCTACAAAAGCTAGGACGAAGATGACTGAGATTGCCATATTGCATGTTTATGTCTTAAGACTGGTAACCCCTTAGTAGGCTTACTGTGATGACAGTCATCACAGCAAGTATCAAAATAAACAAATCACTGAGGTGTTCTCTGTATTTATTTCACAATCAGCTTGCATGTACTCTGTGCATGCATATGTGTCTGTCTGCCTGCAAATCTACCTACCATCCCATTCCCCCCATAATCCAGTAGCTTTTGAAGCTGCTGGACAATCTCAGTTATATGTGACAGAAGACTAAAGCTTTCAACGGCTACTTCTAGGGTGATTCTGTATCCATAGGTTAAGCCCCGGTCCCTGGACCAAGCGGTACAGAGTAGTTCTCATCTGTTCTTGTTGTATGTATTCATTTTCCCTTCCTTTCTAGAATGCACAGAATGAAAGTGAGTCCTTCCTTAATTTTATTTATTTTTAATCTTGCTGAGATTTTTGCAGACCACAGCAGATCAACATTATACTGTTGTAGGTACAATCTTTCAGTGGTGTTAAACGTTCACTCTCCCATCAACTTTTGCTCACTCATTTTATCAAAAATGAAGCATGAGATTCGTGTTGATTTTGACAGATTACAATGAGAGATGATAGTAAAAATTAACAGTACCAACTCTTCTGTTTATTTTCAATGTCAACAAAATGTATTTTATTATGGTAAAATTTTGCATTTTAATAATTTTTCCATTATTCCATTTTGCCTTTTAGATGTTAATTGTAGAATTATATTTCTATACATATTTCATTTTTATATTGCAGTTCTGACATTATCCAAGTGAAATATCGCAATGGCTCTAGACATATTTTTTTCTGGAGCAGCAGGCCTATAACTCACTTAGATTCTCTTTATTTACTACATTCAGTAGAGTTCAGCAGATAATGAAGTTCACAGTCTAGGACTGAGCCAAAAAAGTTGAAGCAGAAATTTAGTTCAGGTCAAATCAAAAGAGAAATTGACAAAACAAAAATAAATAAAAAATGGGGTAGTGTATTAGCAGAAATGAAGTATTTTCTTTGTTTTGTGATTATTTTGATTTAAAAAATAATGTCCTTTCTTTTAAAGATGTTAATATCTCTGCCCTGCTATGTCTCACTAGTCATTTATTTACCACATTCAGCCCAGCATCATGAATGGCTTCTGTTCCTCTCAAACACCATTTTTGGTGAACGTGATGGGAGAAGAATGCCCTGGCTCAGATGCTCTTTTCCAGGTGACACTTTGTAGTTGTGCCTCCCTTGTGGAAGAAGGTCTCTGATCTCTAGAGGCATCTGTGTCTGGGCTGCCCCACTGTCCTGGGCAGCGCCTGCCACTGCCAAGCGCAGGCTGCTCCTACTTCTGCCACTTCTTCCTTTTTTTTCCATATTTAAAATAAGATGGGGGCACTGACCAGCATCCACTCATGCGAGCTTCCAGCCTGCAGCCATGTTCGTTGCCGTCCTCAGCCGGTAGGCCGCATCTGCTTAACCTTAACCCCAAGTTTTGGTGAGCAGGGAAGCAAGGGGTAGTAACTGACCAACAGAGCCTGTTGAAAAGGCTTCCCCCCAGCCCTTGACAGGATTTGCACATCCCCAGAAATGCACATCCCCACTTTTGTGTCCATAAAATGAGACCAGCATGGCAGCTTGCTCTAATTACTGACATTGCTCTGACCAATTGAAGAGTGAAAGAAGCATAAGACATGCCTGAAAATAAAGTTCAAAAGGCAAAAATAGCAAACAAAAGGCAGAAATTAAAATGTAAGAGTCACCATCACAGGAAGATGTTGCGCATACTACAGAAATGAATAGCTCCCTGGGCACTGGAGCTAACATATCCCAATTTCCTACAGTCTGTTGTCTCAGGACTGRATTCTCTGGTGCCCATGAAGTTCTACATGCCTCACTGAAATTGCTTTCAGATTTGGGATAGTTGTAATGTTTCTTTCCAGTGTGGGTCTCTAGGGCCTAATAAATACAGGTTGACAGGACACTTGGAGGAATCTTTCTTTCTCTCTCTCCCACCTGGCTGTTTGTCTTTGGGAAGATCATAAGAATCTCTGAGATTTTCCATTATTTTTTGTGAAATTAGCTGGGAAACCAGGCTAAAATGAACAGATGTCAGGAGTCCTAACTCTGTTCATTCCTCTATTTCTGTTGTTGCTTAAACTGCAATACGATATTAACTACCAAGAAAGACCTTGAACCATATCTGATTCAAGCAATTCTTCTCTTGATGGATACACAGTCTAATCTTCTTCATTTTGATGACGTCCATTTCTGGCTTTTATGATTTGGCTTCTCTGCCCTAGAGACCACTTTCTGCTACTGACCTGCTGGCTGAGCTCCTCATAAATAAAAAGACAGGCTGGCCTTGTTTGCCATTATCTTATCTGGGACTTTTACTCAAACTGGGAGGAATTTGGTGTTTCCTGGGCTGGTGAACTCATGGGTTAGATCCTGTTCTCTGCAAGACATTCAGATTCAACTCAAATTATCTTGGATGCCCCCTTTCTCCTGAGACCCATCTGAATATTGCCTTGAAAAACACTTGTTTTAAATGGTCCTTAAAGTGAAAAAAATAATTTCCCATTGTGGTTCTCTAGCAGCCAGGTTCTGCTCCCAACAAAGTTATTGTGACTTTTAATTGCTATTTGATGGTACTCAGGAGGGCCTGAGGTGCTTCAAAATATGTTTAAGAAAAGGAGGATTACTGCCTGCAGCAGTTTGCAAATGTGGTGTAGGGCTAGAGATGAGAATAGAATAGAGAAACTCGGTGGGAGGGAAAAATGAAGTATGAACAGTGAGACTGCACTGCTGTTCCCTGAGACTTACTGCAAAGTAAAGGAATAGAAAGTCAAACATTTTAAACAACCAGAAAATACACTGTGCCATTTTCTTGGAAGCATCATCATAAAAACTAAATTTTTAAAGATGGATCTAAATGAAAAGAGAGCAGAACTCTTGTCACCAGCTCATAAAAGGGTTTGCTTTAGCAGTGACTTCAGTGGCAGCTTGATCACATTAATTCTTACCTTTTTTGCCAGAATGGCAGCTGGCATGGAATAAAGTCAGAGCCAATGACTACTCTGGAAGTATTGGCATCAGAAACACTGTATTTCTTGAATATTTTGCCATTTTGAAATTTAATGACAGCATTATATTTATAGAATACAAATTAATTACTGAAGTTTTTATTTCCCCCATTATTTTTTCTAAAGATATAATTTTCAAATGTAGCTGTTGTTACTGTTTAGCACACTGTGGACAAAACAAAATATGAGTACCTTTCTGTAGAAAATGGTGCGGTTTCAATAGATTTTAACACTATTCTACTCACAACAGGAGTGTTTTCAGAAACTACTTTAGGCTGGTCACACCCCAAGCCTGGCTTGAGAAAACAAATCTAGGAAGATCTTTATTTTAATCTATTTTTCTAAGAGAAAACTGCACCATTGACTCCATAAGATTTAAAACTTGCTGTGGTGTGAGCCACAAGACTTTCTGCAGCTAGTTATAGCATTATTTCAGTCTGAAACATCGCCAAAAATAACTCGTATAAACTCATTATTTTTAAAGAAAACAAACTTATTTTTATAGAAATTCAGAATACATATATTTTTGCATGGACTTGTAATATTGGTTGAAGCCCTTACTAAGAATTAAATATCCCTTTAAAAATATATGCCTTGTTCCTGAAAAAAAGTTTGATGAATCTGTTCAGCAAGCCACCTCAGATTTCTCCAAAGAATAGCATTATAATTGTTATTATTCATATAGAAATAGCATCTAAATTCTTCAATGATTTTCAAGCCCCAGGGTGTTAAGTAATGTACAAGATTTAACAAGAGACAGACATTGCTCCACAGCACTCCTGTTTGAGATGGAAAAGCAGCACAAAGGATAGGTAATGGGAAAAATGAAAGACACTGTGGGAGGAGTGACTAAAGACATGCAATGGAGACAAGATGAAATTGAAATCTCAGTGCAATGCCTGTTCCACATAAGTTTTGTCTGTGTGGTAATGGCATATTGTCTGTATGGTGATGAGATAATATTAAGGCTGAAACCCTGGCCCAGTAAAGTGGCAGATTTTCTCCATCAAAGTCGTCAGCAAAAGGTCTATCGACTGAGTGACTGAAGCCTTGTATTTCAACACCGTTTGTGCCTGCTTCCAGCACCTGTTTAATCAGTTTTTTTGCAGTTTTCTTTTACAGAGTTACTGGAGAATATTCTTATCAGTGCTCAATGAGTGTCTCTAACCTCTCCAGTTTTCAATACACAGAAGGAAATCTTTTAGGTATGTCCAGTCAGGTTTTAATACATACTGAGTTCCAAAGAATCTGTCTTCTCCTTCCTTTGTTGCACACTTCAATACATGTACAATTGTGTTTTGGTATCCTAAACTGTTTGTTGTATTCTAAAGTCTATGACATATACTCTAATCATGCCAATGTAAATTTTCTAATTCTTTCCTAATGATGCAATGCTTGTGATTACAATATATAACAAAATCTAAACAAAGTTTTAAAATCTTTTGGCAGAGATTGTCTTAGGATTCCAGGTTCAGAAATATAAAGAAGACCAGCAGAGCAATAAGCTTGTTAGAACCAGAAGTATTTGAAATTTGAACTAATTTGATTACTCATTCAAAATAGTATTGATTATGTATGTAATTATTTCTCTCACTGTGAACAGCTTGAGGACTAATGGACTCACTCATTATTAAATTGTTTTTTTACTCATAAATATTCATAGAATAATCAGAATCATTTTCAGCTTTGGGATGTTCACCAGATGTTCACTCTGACCACTTCTTGTTTTTTGTGCTGTGTGATTGGCCACTCAAACCATATGGCATTGTTTCCACTCCCTGAATCAGTGACAAATGTTTAAATCTGGAAACTGATGAAAAACAAAAGTGCACTTCTATTATGAATCTTCAGATGAAAAAATCATGTCCCAAAAATCTTTCATTTTTCATTGTGAGCATTTTCACCCATTCCATGCGGATATCCAAGTAATGATGAATAATACACAAAAGTAATCCTAGGGCACTGTTTTTTCTCACAGTTTGCACAAATCATTTCTTTTCTCATTTGACAAGCTCTAACTTTACCCCAGTGTCTAAATTTTAACCACAGCTAAAACACTTGGACTTTTGTTGTTATCATCATCATTATTATAAACCCTTGGACTTGTTATTTCTTCAATGAAACCAATGTAYTGATTAAATCAACATATTTACTTTTCAAAAAGTGCTTTCAAATAAATATTTCCGGGCAAAGCAGACATATTGGCTCTTTTCTTTAAGAAAATAAATACCATTGTAGGAATATTAGGGGAAAAGACATGTAAATTGGCACTTCTTTTAAAGATTTCTGCACATAGCAGCACATTTTTTCACAGTTATATAAAAGTCAACTTTTCTTGAACATTTCTGAGAAAACTAACACTTTTCTTCAGTATCTGGAAATGATTCCTACATGAAACAGTGTATGTCTTAAACTTCCAAAGTTTAAGACTATTAGAAACATCGTCCACATGACATATTTCATAATACTAGGCTATTCTATTCATACCCTAACACCAGTCATCACATTGGTATCTGAATACACCAAAAATTTTTGTATTAAAAAAATTAAAAACTGGCTTCTCAGAAATCACAGAAAGTAACTCCAGATAATGAGCAAGAATTTGTTCTTTATTCAGCGTTAATCCATATCTTAAAGCATGAACAAAGAGATAGCAGAAAAATATTGTTGGTAAATATGGTTGCTGTTGGAATTTATACAACTATCTATCTGCAAAATGACAAGTAATTTGGGGACATGAACAGTTAAGCACATTACCGTGGATCAAAATGGATGCAATTCAGAGTAATAAAGTGAGAGTGTTTTCCTGAAAATCAGTGACAGATAGGGTCTTAGGATATATGATGCAGTAGAGCCAATCTGATGGTCACAGTTGTCCTTTGTTAATGTCAAATTCTATGAAGCTGGAAAATACAGAAGACCCACATTGGGCACCAAACAGCAAAGAAATCTGGAGTTTGACCAGCTCATCCTCAGGCAGTAGATTTTTGACATTACTCATTCATCAGAAGCTCGGGGTTTTTTCTTTCATAGTTCCGTTGTTTCATAACCAAGATGATGCTTCATCATAAGAAACATTTCTGAGCAGAGATAGCAGAAGAAAGTCCTGCTCTTCAACACTATTTTTCCTTCCTGATTTAGGATATTGATTCTATGCTGTAGTCACATATCTGGAAGATGTTGCATTAGGTACAGTAACTCATGAAGACTTAAGGAATTATCTGCTGTGATTGGTGGATCTCAAAGCATGCTTTGGATGCATGACCTCTTTAGAAAATAAAGCAGAGAATTTCAGATAGCTCTATTCTGTTTTCTTCAGAATTATGAAGAAATAACGTGGCCATTTTAGAACATTATACTTAGCGTGGTTTCTATTATAGCACTGAGCTGTATATTTGTATATCACATATGCACAGCAAGCCTGTTATTTCCCAGCATCGCTGGATTTACTGTGCATGAATTCTTCAGCTGACCCATGCATGCATTACGAATGTACCTGTAGTTATCACATGTACAGCAGCCTGACTGGAGATACTTTACCTGTACTGTAGTATTCAACCTACTAGAAGCTACCAAACATCTGGAGGATCCTAAGCAAGAGTAAAATATCTCCAAAATTCATCTAGAAAGAATTTCTGAGTGGAAAAACAAAGGATGCAACCAGGAAAAACAGACATATGATATCTCTAACTTAAATGCATGTCTTCCTGAACTGAGGCCTACTCACCTTTGAGAGATATTTTAGATTAATTTCTTTGAGAAGAAAGAGAATACAGCTCCCCTTCTCCCCCTGCCAGTGGGAAAAGCACTTTAATGAGGCATTAGTTTAAGTGTATAAAAAACAATTGGAGCAGGAAGGCAGAGATGCCCCCTGGTCCAGGTGGTGGCCTTAGCCATTTGGAGCTGTGTCCCAGTTTTCTGCAAGCATTGAACAGGGTGTCTAGACTTCTTATTGACAGACCTGAATTTCACTTGAAGGATCAGCTATCTATGAATTAGGTAAAGTGAATACTGTGCCCGCATTCTTTATTTTCCTCTCCAAAAATATTACAGTTGTGTAGGATTGGACAGTTTAATGTATAGGAGATGCCTGTTATTTTGAGCATTCAGAAAACTTTCTAGTCTGCCGATAAAAGGGAGGGGAAAAAAACGAAAAGAAACAAAATCCTTGTTCTGCACCATAAAACAGATCTTTTCAGGATGGGTGGAACTGGATGATGACATTATTCATTTTGGAAGAACTGTTTCTCATTAGACCCCAGAATATTTCTCCTACCACTTCCAATGCTGATTCAACTCAGTCACTTCACTCTCTGGAGAAAACCATATGTTTCTGATAAAGATCCACAGTGGTCTTATTGTGCATTTCACCACTTTTTTACAGTATTTCAATCATTTGTCTGTGTTCATATTTAACTGGCTTCATTCTTTTAGGCCTACTGCGAGCTGACATAAAATATATTTTTGTTGCATTTAAAATGTATTTTGAGTAAATACAAACAGATCAAGAAGCTGAGATGCAGCAGTCCAAGCTATCTGTCAATAGCATGAAATGAACTTCTCAGCTCCACTTCTGGCTCTCTCTGTCTTCCATCTCTTCAAGCCTTTGAGYAAGATATTAATTACACACCTCCCAGCCGATCACCATCCAACTTCAGCCCTGGTAGGAATTCAAGTTTTTATCAAATTGCACCAGAGGATGGTCCTGGCCTGGTATTCAGAGAATATAAAATGAACAAAGCCATGAACAGACATAGTAAAGAGATGTAATATGATGTGAGATAAAATTCTTTAGTGTATGCAGCAACCTCTATAACTTCATTTGGTTTTGGAGTTGTTGACACATGGAGTACAGAAGGACAGTTATTCGTCATTCCCACTGACAGCAATTTTCATCCTACTTCATTTACAGTGGCACCAGGCATGCTCGGACAGGAGAATATTCAGGTCTCACATTATCAGTCAGTAAGAAAAGCCAGGGAATGGCACAGGTTTGCAAATGTAAACTAAGGSAGACAAAGGTGCAGGAGGCTATTGTCTAGCTACAGAGGAGGCTATTGCCACAGATCCATAGCCCTCCTTGCCAGAGGGCTCCTGGACAGGGCAATTTCACCCACAACATCTGTTGTTAAACTTAGGTGAAGGCAGGAATTTTTTTTTCTTTTTTTAGGTGTGCTCCTAAGCCAAGCTTTAGATGGAAACAGTAATGGTAATCTGCTGGAATTTGCAGAGTGCATCATAGAAAATTATTAATAATTATTATCCCATTAGTTATATAGATTTCTAAGACAAGAGACTTCCTAGAACAGGACAACCTATATCTCAGGTTCTCAGGGGGAGGTGGTTGGTGTCCTCATCCATTAGAAAATTATTTAACTTACATAAAGACCTCTAAGCAAGGTTTTATGAAATACTTCTTTTCAACAGGCTTTTTAAAATGAAAATCCATTCATCAGTTGGCTTTATTTTTCTATTGGGCATGATGTCAATTGCTTGACACAGCAAGAGAAATTCGGTTCTACACAAATTCCAAGCGGTTAGCTAGAAATGTCTTAAAAACTTTTCAGAGGTTTGATTTCAAGTATATCCTCTGGGATTCTCAGCTATTGTTGCACATTTTGATAAATGAAACTAGCAACTGGAACCCAGTCCTTCCATCACTGTTTACACACTTAGAAAAATAAGAGCAACAAAATTTGAAAAGGATGGAAAGGGAAAAGGAAAATTTTAAATAAATGAGACTGAAGGGAATAACAAAACAAAAGCAAACAAATCAGGGGAAAACAAAAGAGCAACAGGCCAAGTTTATGTCTTCAGCTTTGCAAAGGATTATTTCCTGATGTATAGTTGCCCACAGAAGTGATTCTGAAAAGCAAGAATATCCAGTGTAGTCTTTCACTGCTATAAAATAATATCAAAAAAGCCACCACATATTGCTGTCTTTACAAGTTAAAGAATTTTGTTTGTTGAAGATGCAAGCCAAAAGATTTGAAACTCAGAAAAGACATTAAACATTCAGTTATTATAGACTGAGTGCAGATTTGCAAGGTGAATGAAGCCTTGCCAACTTCACCTTATTTAAAAATAATTTTATATATATATTATAATTTTGGAGTTGTACATTGCAATTGCAGTTTCCTTCAATAAAATTTTAGATAACATCTTAAGAGAAGCTCACTGAAGCTCATCTTGTCATAAACCCATCAAAATAAGTGTCCCAAGGCTGCCTTTTGTTCAAAATTATCAGCGTATTAATCAATGTTCATACTTCCAGGCCAGATAACTATTTGAGGAAGGTGAAATATATGTCTCACAGTCAAAAAGCTGCAATTCTTACTGATGTTGACAATATTTCAATAAATTATATTTGGAATGACATTTTTCTCAAAGCTTGTCAGTTTTGCAGCTGCAGAGACTGTATTTTGACTGTATTAGGCTGTTCTGGGTATATCCTCTCCCCTTTCTGCTGCTGCCAGCCCTCCCAAGTGCCTGTTCTCCACCCTTCCTTTACTCCTGAGCAGCCCTTTGTTCAGTTTTCATTTTCCCCTCTTGATGTTTCTGCCTTCTATTCTCTATCAGGCTCCGCTCCTGCAGCTTTCCCTCTGCCTTTGGTTCCTGCCTTTCTCACCTCTTGCTTTCACTAAAATCCTGCATTTAGCCAGGCTGAACTCAGCTTCAGCACTCACGACCTGTTTGAGTTGCTAGCTGCATGGTGCTTTACCCTCTCCTCTTCATTTGACCTGCAGTCCTAGCACACTTTCCCTTTTCTCAAAATGAAAGTTTATTCCACTTGGTCGATTACAAAAAGACCTTCCTTGTCTGATCCTTCCGTAATTGACAGCTCACGTATTTCTGCTCTTCTATCCTCTCTCTCTCATTTACTGCGATTTTTAGTTTATCAGCATCTAGTCTCTTAGCCCTAACATGTCACTTTTTCTCTGTTGTCATTGTTTTATGGTGTGTGTTTCTCCATAGAATAGCACAGCCTGTTAGGCAGAAGGGTGATCTAGATTATCCTCCCTCTTGTCTTTAACATCAACCTTTACGGCTTTCTCTCTCCTGCCACCCCCTAGCCCTGGCCGACCATTTGAATGTGTTTTCCTTGTGCTGTTCTCAAATTGTGCTGTGTTTCTGGTGAAACCCAGGATGAGATTGTCTTCAACTACAAAAATCTCTCTTTCCTCATCTGTTTTACATAGCTGGCTAACCCATCTTCCATGGTGAAGTGCACAGGCTCACCTCCTACTGCTGCAAAGCAATTATTTCTTGTATTGTGTTTTAGAAACAGCTGTTCACATGAAACAAGGTCCATTATACTTGTTGTCTTCTTCAAGAGTTTCATTCCTTTGCTACCAGAAAACTTCTAATTTCTACTCTGTGGCCATTCATGATGAATTTGTACCCAGACTGTGTTTTGTTTCATTTTCTTTTACTAATTATCTTATGCAATCTTTTAGGAAAGCCCCTCTCTCTTCYCTCTCCCCATTTACTAGAGGGTAAGTTTAAGTACAAGACTAGATTTTAGGCAGAAAAAGCTAGGAGAGGTGAATTCTACCCTAACAAATTAAGATAGTCATAGAAATGGTGTTAGCCGGTCCAAACCAACTACCCACAATAGTGCAATAGGGGAAAAATGCCTAGGTGGCAAGAACAAGGAAATGAAGACAAAATAAAATCTCCCTCCACCCAGAAGTTGTCCCTGCTGGAGTAGATCAGAACAGCAATGAAACCCCTAAAGTCCCTCTGCCAGGGTGTAAACCAGCCCTGAGCATAAGGAGGTAGGACTGCTAATCCAGCACCTCTGTGAAGATGAACTTCCTTGTGTTTAAAGGGAGGAGTTCCTCTTATTTATTTATGTTACACAGGACAAAGCTGTACTGACTCTCCTGTGCTCTGCAGTGGTTTCAGTTCAGAGTGAAAGCTCATGTTGCATCCAAACCAAGGCAATCTCTACGGTCTCACAACGTGCCACTAAAAAAAATAATAATATTCCCATAACATTTGTGGTTAAGAATAAATTCTCCTTCTTAAAAATGAACTAATATGATAGCTGTATTCAGCAAGTACACAAGTACACAACATGGATCAGGCAGTCTCATATCTACAACACTGCCCAGTGTACAACAAAGTTTGCTCCAGGGCACTGTTATTGTTTCCACTAAGTTACCAAGACACAATTAGTTTTGYGACAGTTTGGTAAACTTGGGCATGTGGGATATTCTAGGCAGGATTTGGAGCCTTCTGTTGGACATTTCATACCGTAATGCTATTACTGGCATATTTTGGTGTTTAGACAATTTTATTGCCTTCTGTAAACCAGTAATTCTAAATAATCTAACTTTTTGCTCAATTTTTTGTTTCCAGTGAAACCTACCCATGTGTACTCCAGATGATTAAAAACAAACTTTTAACAAAAATAAACCATGCAACTTTAAAAGAAAAGAAATTCCTGGCAATTTTCCTGCTTCAAGTTCTCTTCCATCCCAGGCATCGCCTTATTCCTCCCCAAGACTTTTGCCTTCCCCACCAAAGAAAAGTTTGGACTTTTTTTTATTTTTTTAATAATTGTATACTTGGAAATTAGTCACTGCAAAACTATCCTGAGAAATGGACTGCCTCATCTTCCTGCATACCACTCACACTTTTTACATCACGTAGCTCCTGAGACCAGATTCAGTGACTAGGGAAACAGGGCTTAGGGTCTAACTCCAATCCACTGAAGTCAGCAGGCTTTGAGCCTGGTTGAAACCCAAATTACTACAGAATCAGTCATTAACCACTGCATAAGAGAAAGAACTACCAGATTTTATCATAAAACAACCTTCTCACGTCAGGAATCCCTCTATTGAAACATCAAGTTACTAACCACAATGTCTGGAACACAGCCTCTGATTTTAGGAAAGCTCTGGACAAAACAAAGACGTTTATCTTCCAGACACGGGACAATCCAACCCCCTAGAATGAACCAATACTGTGGTTTTATGTAGCATGCTTGCAATTAAAGTACAGATTGATAGTTGCCTCATTATCATCCTTCAAATTCTTCCTTAAACTGTCTTTTGCCAGCATAAAAAAGTGGCAATACTATTATGACTGCTTATAAAGCTAAGGCATGTCATCTCATTTCTTTCTATTCCTGGTCAGTCTACCCCATCTGTTGTCTCATACTTAGAAGCTCTTTATTCTATATTTGTAAAGTATTTATTAAAATGGGATCCAGATCCATGACTGGGTATTCTGATCATCACAAGATGAAGATGAGTCAGTGTCAGGCCTTGAAATTTCCCATGCTCGGAAGGATTACAATTTGAAAGCAACTTTTAAGTTTACATTGAGAGGCAATCCTTCCAAGCTTACAAAATGAGTGGTTTTAAGTTCTCATAGAACAAAAGGATGCATGATCCATTGTACCATTTTTGATACATTCAGCAAGCTATATTCACTGCCTCAAATGCACATTAACTCTGGGCTGTCAGTGCTAACAGATTTTGCATTACATGAGTATTCCCTTTCTCCTCTCCTTACTTCTTCCGCCACACCTGTGAAAAAGGAGGCCATCAAATGAGGAAAAGATAACAGCAGACTCAGTGGAAGGAGACCTACAGCCTCTGGTTTGTAAATCAAGTGGCTCCAAAAACTTCCAAATATAGCACCACCATTTTCTCTGACAGCAGCATTTTACCCTCATTGGGAAAAGAAAGGAGCGTTTGAGTCCAGGTTTTGCCCATAGAATTAGCAAAATTTGACAAGAACTTGCTGAAGCCAAGAGTTTAGTACTCAAGCAATGCTAAGGAGGCTCAAGGAATGAGGAGGAAGTTAGTCTCATTTCTCACCATTTTCATAGCCAGTGCCTAAGCTCCTCCAGCCTGTGAATCTGAGGAGATTATGATACCTATGCACTAGATAGCTACTCCTCTGATTTAGCAGAACAAAATGTTTACATATCTGGACCCCAGAGTAAAAAACAAAAGTCTTTGTAAGGCGTATCTAAGTGGCAGGAGAAAAGAGGAGGAATATGAGAAAAAGCCTGAAACAGGCCCAAAGAAATCCTGAACATGTCCCTTGGCACAAGATTGCAGAGTGCAGCGAGGTTAGGACTCCAATATTTGAGAAACAACTACTTGTTTCTCCTTCAGGAGAACTCAGAGAAATCTACCACAAGTTGAGCTTCTTCGGTATTTCTATTATTTTTGTTAACAAAAAAAGCTTATCAATAACCTTATTAAGAGCAGGACAGCATACCATAAACTGGTGGTAGCCATCCTGAGTTTGTCCTCTATACTCAATGCAGGGGAAAGACGAATGTCTGGACTTGGTGCTGCTGATGTGTCCTTAGCAGACCTTCCCAGTGGAAAGGTGAGATAATATAGCACTGTAGCTACAGGTGATGATAGGAATGCTATGCTTTATTATATTGTGTTTCGCTAACAAAGATATTCCTCTCAAGAATCCATTTTGCTCAGTCTCCACTGCTTTTTTTCTCCCTGGGAGGTGTGGATTTATCAGTAACCACAGGAAGAGCTGTTGTTGTCGGTGGAACTGCATATTCCCATGGTCCAGGCAAGCGTAACCCAGCGCAAAACAACCAAGCATCTGAGAACGGTCTTTCTCTTCCAGTGCTGTCTTTTCATTTCTTTTGATTCTTTTTTGGAAACCATGGTCTCTCATATATTTTTGAGTCCCAGGGAAAACCAGTCCAGCTTGTTCCTGAAATAACTCCAGCTCTATTATGGCAAGGCAAAAAGTCAGGGATTTGTTTTTCTTGCTCTCCTGGTTTGGTGTTTAGTGCTTTTTATGAGACATGCAGGTGGCAAACATCAAACTAAAATACAATCAGTCTCGACAGTATATTGACAGTGGAAGGYGATGCTTTCCTTTATACTCATTTGAAAAGTGTTTATGTCTGTAACAATATATGTCTGTTACCTCATTGCAGGCAGAACCGAGTGTACTTCCTTTTAAAATGTACAGGGAAGGGAATAAAACACTTGTAACCAAGTTTAGTTTCCTTTAGAACTGAAAAACAGCATTCGAACAGAGATAAATACATGTTTTCAGATGCAGACGTACACAATTTAATATCAAAAAAAATTTTAATGAAAAAATGGTGTTTGAATCCAACAACAAAGATTTAGAAAACATCAGCGGTCACTCACAATAGATGTGTCAGGAATTATATATAAACTTGGATTACTCTGTGAAAATGTACTCCTTCACTGAAAAGATCTAACCTTGCCTCCAATCTTTGTATCAAAGGCTTGAAATTTGGCAGGAAGGCTGCACTAACATCAGGCAGGAACGATATGCCCAAGAAAATCTGCCCAAATCTGGCTACAGTTCTGAAAAACAAAAATACAAATGCAAATAGTTGTTAAAATTTGGCAGCAAACCTATCCCAAAATGTGTTTCACTGAGCATGCTCCATCTTGGATTGACCAGGCTTGTCAGGACTTTGAATGCAGTTGTTCTTATGTCTTGCCGGAGATCTCTGTGAAATGACCAGAGGTAGGTCCTCTCTCCTGGTCTCTCTCTTGAGTTTGCAACATGCTTGGCAGAAAAAACATAGAAATAGTTGTTTCAAAGTTGTTTCAAAGACAGAGGATGATGAAGCAGCTGGTGAGACTGGCACAGCAGCTCTGGGGAATGGACAGGGCATGGGCACAAGGGGCTGTGAAGAAAGAAGACAGAGGAGGAGCCATGAGGCAGAGAAGAACATCACAATTATTTCAAAACTTAAACACATTCTAGTTCTAGAACATCGTACAAATGGTGGGTGCCACCTTGCCTTTTCTAAAAAGAAAGAGTAATCAGGTCTTTCATCCAAAGTCACAGCTGTGGTATTTAAACAGAAGTAGTTTTATGCTCCGAATCCCAGTTTCAGAAGAATGTGACCAGTGCACAGGTCCTCACCTGCTAGACCTCACCTATCTGTGAGGGAAAGAGAGGATTTCCAGCAAACCCTCCTCTTTTTTTCTCCCCGGCTGCACTAAGGGCAGCAAGCAGGCACAGCCTCCTCCACAGTTCTGGCATGGTGGAAGTCATGCCACACAGCTGAAGGGAGGCGCATCAGCATGCTGGTCTGCTGGAAGGGCTACGAGCTGCTGGCATGGTGACTGCTATGTAGCCGGAGTATTTGATACCCACCTCTGCCTGTTCTGGTATTTCTGACTGGGTTTGGGGGTTTTTTTTAAGAGCCATCTGATCTTAACTAAATGGAAGCTTGCACTGTGCAAACAATAAAGGTATATATTTGCTTTACTTCTAGAATTAGCGGATTTTTATTTCTTGAACGCAGCAGCCCAGATGAGAAGTCATGTTTCCTAAGGGTTGACTTGAACTTGAACATTCAGCACTCTGTTCTGTGCTGAATCAAGGAGGGGTGCAATTGGAATGAGGGCTAATGTGTCAGAAAGAGTTTCTTCAGACATTCTTAGTGAGAATAAATACATGGCAAGATTATTCCTTTTATTTCATGTTATTATTTAAAAAGCTCTTTAATTTTTCAAAATTCTATAGCAATGTCAATTCATCCATGAAAAACTAAATATTATTGATATGGTGATGAAGAAGAATGTATACCAAGGTAAACAGCAGAAACTCACTTGGGTAGCGCTGTGCTGCTCTTCTTTTCAACAACTAGATGAGTAAAATTGCACGTCTTCTTGAAATTTTCCTGGCTTTACAAATAAGCTACTTATAAATGGCTTCCCTGAGGGGCATAGCCAGAGACACCCCAAAGGAAAACTTGTTTTCTGCAAAAAAATAACCTCAGCAATTAATAAAACCAAGCTTCTTGGAACTAAATTCTCACCAGGATGTTTCAGTCAACAGAAGCAAAGTCTGCAGTCCTTTTTCAATGTTTTGAAAGTTCCGTGTTAACAAAAATCAGCCAGAGTTTGAAGTATGGAAATGCTGGATGAGTTTCTGCACATCCTTGTGGATACATTGCTAAATGCTACGTGCAGGCAGAAATTCACGCTTCCAGATCTGCTGCTGCAACTGAAATCCACCACTGAAGGATTCATCAGTGCTTTGGTCAGAAAAATGCCCAGAAGAAACAAGTGCATTTCAGTATTTCAAAACAAAATGCCATGGTCAAGGGCTAGAAGTTAAAAACAGACAAACTCAAATTAAAATCCATATTCTGGCAATGAAAGCACATTTGCAAGGGAGTGGGAGATTCTCCATCTCTAGAGATCTAAGAACATTCTACAGTCTTTCTGGAAGGTGCACTTCAGTTGATTAAAAGTTACTGTGCTCAATACTGGGTTCCTTCAATGAAACTTTATGCCCAGTATAATACACTAGGCCTTTCTAGTTTTATATATGGATTTGAAAGTCACAAATATAAGCTCATTTTCTGACAGACAACTGAGGTTATGAATACATAGTCAAATTACCATGGGGAACAAGATACTGTGCATCAGCTGGTCTTTAGTAATTTGCCCCTGTAAAGAAGAGTCAGTTGTTTTGTATTTATGGCAGAGCAAAAGTATGCACAGACAGGTGCTACCGGGCAGATGACATGCACTGAAATCCCACACTGTCACATCCCACAGTAATGCATCTGTGTTCCCAAACCTCCAGCACATGTGCCACATCCTGAGCAATGCGCATTGCTGCAGTTCAGGGAAAGCCCCTGGAACAGCAATAACTGACCTGAGACAAATTTCCCTCTCTTCCTCTACGCACTGTTACAGTACTTAGGAACCAGTTAGCTTTCCTTGCCCCAGGCATTACATTTCCTTGATGACAGACGCTCCTCCAACTAGCAACACTAAAGAATAAGCATTCCCCCTACTGGCTGATGAAAACATCTGTGTAGGAAGTTAATAATTAAACCTGAAAAATAGAAGAGCACTGTATTAAATCTGAAGCACTTCCATCCTTGAATTTCTTAAGACACTGCCAAACACAGCTGGCCAGTATTTATTAGCTGATGAGAGATTAGAGTGCCGCTTTAGATAGTTTGCAAAGTGAAATTGATGGTCCTAATTATTTATTTAACAAAATAGTACCTATCAATATTTATGAGTGACAGGAAAGTAGTGCAGACTTACTTTTAAGTAAATTAGAGAAGCACTAGTCTAGAATAGTTACATAACATAAAAATTAACTGCTTATCCTTTACTTACCTTTCCCAAACCACTTGTTTAGAATGAGCAGTCTGTGTAGAGAAAGAAAAATAGATTATGCTAGAAAATATAGAATGTGCTTTTCCATTACATATAAATAATTTAATATAAAATACTGCCTAGTTAAAACTGACCAAAATCCCCTAGTCCATATGAGCTCATGATCGTTTCACATCATAAATTAATTTCAGTCCAAAATACAATCATCTGATTTGTTGTATCTCGTATCCCCTTTGCAAACAGTGTGTTTCAGCAGGAGAAGTGATGAAATATGGGGAAAGAACCAAACAACAGTTTCCTGCCAGCAGACCCCCAGCCCACAGACACATTAAGGTTCAACAGACACCGACTTTAAGTCAGATAGCCAAGATGTGTGTATCATCTGGTGGAAGTCATCCCAATGACATTTTGAAATCTGAACATCCAAAATACATTTTTAAGATGCATTCTTGCCACTGTGAATGTTATTATGGGATATTGTTCTGAACAATTTAGCAGAGCAGAGCATTAAAGACACCTTTATGTTTAAACCTCCTGAATAGCTGCTGATTAATTTTTACGCATCTGATAAATTTTTCACTATCTCTTCCAACACAAGAACTAAGGGACATCATCTGAGATGAGAAAGTGACAGGTTGAAACTAAACAAAAAAAGGGTTCCTTGCACGACAGGCCATTAGGCTGCACAATATGCTGACCATGCTAAAGCATACATGAGCTCAGCCATCCTGGGCCAGACAAAGGGTCTGTATAGCGCAGTAGCCTGTCTCCAACAGAGTCTCCAACCTAAAAARTGAGTCAGACCCAATATGGTTATTCTTATACTCTCATGCAACCCTTTCCTGCTGGCAAAAAAGATCTATGCACAGCTTGAGTCCTTGTATTTATACATATTCATTGAAAATTACTCAAAAAGGAGACCTTAGCTGGACCTCCTGTATACACAGGCCATCACTGTTCACCCAAATACCTTTAGTAAATCCAGAAACTTCAACTAAATCATTTTAGTCTTCAAGAGATGAAAAGCATGATGCCTGCAGAAAAAGGGCTTAGTGGCTTAGAGCCACTGATACACAAGGTCTCTGCAATGGCAGAGAACTGAACACAGAATAGCTCAAATCATCCCACAAGTAAAATTATATCTCTTAACTACCAAAGAAGACGAAAAATGGGGAAGATCCCTGCCAATCTGCTGAAGAGAAGGCCAGGAGGGAAGATGGCCTCTTGACTTCAGGTGGTAGGGGAGATGAAGGTGCATCAGACAGGCAACAAAGCAAACAGAACTGGCCACACATCTCAGAGGGTTTCTGCATCTTGGCTGGCGCCCAGTCCTTGGTGCTCTGGAGAAATAAAAAATAAATAATAATTAAAAAAAAAAAAAAGACAAAGAGAACATATCAACACAGCTAGGGCTTCTGGGAAAACTGCTCTTCCTTAGCCTGTTTAAGAAGACCTGAAAGTGCTGTTTTGCTCTTCAGCATTATTAAAGTTTGCCCTGTATASCCAGTGTAAAATAGTTATTGCTCGCCCACCACAGATAAATGGCTGCAAACATTATGACCACAAGCATTTCAGATTTTTGAAACCACAGACAAACCACCTCTCACTCTGGATTACGTACACAAGAATTGTTATCATTCTCCAGCGACAGCCAACACAACAGGTTTTTTTTTTTTTTTTTTTTTTTTTACTAGTACTTGTCTAATATAAGCTTTAAGCAACATATGTTCAATCCTTCAGTCCTGAGAGAGGGCAGGAGAGGAATATTCCAGATGCTATGGTTTAGCCCCCACTGAACTGTGAGAAGCTCGTCTCTTATTTATTTTTTGGGACCTGGCTTGAAACCTTGGCTATGTTAAATCAATGAAAACACTGCCCTTGGCTTGAGAGAGGTTAGAGTCTATGAATAAACTATTCAAAACTGGGGTTAGGAAAAAAGGCTGTAAAATACAGGCAGCATAGCAGCTTGGCAATATAACTAGACCTGATCCTCCTAGAGAAAACAAGTGCGAGTTCCCCGGCCTCACAGGGTCCATGAGGCCCAAGTTTGTAACGATGCTTAGACCTTGCTTCAAACTGCAGCCCAAATCCTGAACATCTTAGCACCATGCAGAGTTATAAGCTCAGCCTTGCTTCAGCACAGTGACTTCTATGCAGCACAATCCAGCCTTTGGTTACCTGTTTGCACACATGGACAGGGTTGTGCAAGGAGGGTGGCTACTCTCTGCAGAACCTCACTTGTTGCCGGCACCAGGACGTGTGCAGCCAAGGCAACAGGGATTACCGTTAATGTAGGGGTGACTCAAAGCAAGGCTGCTTTGAGGAGCTGCATTTCATCTCTGCCTCTGGCACAGACCTAGTGTCGTGCCAGGCCAGTCACTCCAACCAAGGCTTTCACACAAAGCTGTTCACTGCATATGACTTGTTCTGACAGCCTACAAATTGGTGTGGATTTTCAGAAGAGCGGCAACCCTGCAGGAGCAGTTGATGTCGATGGGAGTTGGTCCTCGGTTGATCTCGGCCCTCTTCCGCCCAGACACAGGCTCCTGCTTGCCTCTCCCATACCCCCTCTCATCCAACCTGTACCACTTCCACCATCCAAAAGGTATTGGTCTCGTTCAGGGGAAAGGGCACAAGATTTTGCCCCCATCCCAACCCTTTTGCTAAATCAGTATTTTTTTTCCCCTAGCCTCCTTCCTGGAAATGTTTGCACCTTTTAACTGATATTTCTAGCTCTCCTTCCATCTTCTTGTAAAAACAGACTAAAAGACAAGCCAAAAAGCTTGAGGCAGATGCCTAGGATGGAAAAATTCAGCCCAAATGGTTAAAATTTAACAAAATTATTGGTGCCTAAGAACAAGACCTCGTATTAGAAAGTACTAAGGAGCCTCACACACCACTGAAGTGTGTCCAGCTTTGAGCTGGACTGGAAAAGTCATTCATCGTTGCCAGTACTATGMAATGGCTTTTAAGGCAAAGGAAGGAAGAAAGAAATTTCTGCATTTGAAACTGCTCTATCAGGACCTTCATTTGTCAGGGTGCAATTACCCTGGACAGGGGGAGAAGAGGAAAGCCATGAAATACCTGATCTTGCCAGGAGTTTGGCAACACAACTGGAGCCTGATCCAAAGACTCTTCCAGGAGACAACAGGAATATCAGCCTCCACAGGGATCATGGCTTGGATCARGCTTTTATTGACCACACTTTGAAATCTCCTGCTGAGATTTAAAGAGGTTGCTGAACTGATTCATTGCTGCCTGATAGGAGTATGACACCCTTCAGTCCCACATCCTCTTCCAGCACTCCTGGCTTGTGTGCCTGGTGCTACTTTGGCATAATTCGGGAAGCAGCTGGGATCTGTGCAGAGACTGAGACGCTTTTCACACCTGCTAAGTGTGATGAATGATGGCTTTGCTCCATTTCTCTTTTCGCTTCACACACACACACAGTAGTGTTTTCCTCTTATTTGCAGTATAAAATACATTCAGGTAAAACAAAAAATGCAAAGCCTTTGTAAGACATCATGGTAAACATCTCCTGTGTAATAGATGTATCCAGCCTACATAAAATGTCTACTGCCATCAAGTCTTTTCAAAATTCTTCAAAATTTAATAAAGGCCTCTGTGCCACAGAAGGATAATAAATATAACCTATTTTATTACACAGAGGCAATAACTTTTAATTTTTAGACACACTTAAGTCAGTAGCAAGGAGGATTTTTTTAAAGAACATTTTAAAATGTTTAAAACATTTAAAAATTCAGGGTAGAATAACTCTTCAGGGATTACAACCGCTTTGTAATCCCAGATTAAGAAATACCTTCTCTTCTGGGCAATTACTGATAAATACCCATTTTGGCACCCACTTCTGCCACTACCCAACTTATTCAGACAGCTTTGCACAATAAAAATGGTTTGTTTCCAGGGGAGCAGGAATGGAGGGGAGAGATGTGGTGGGACCCCACAGTCAAAGTCAAGGCTGGGAAGGCAGCTTTGGTGAGCTCGTCACCCAAAGGAAAAAGCCTAGGCAGAGAGAGGTAGGGAAGCACTATCTGCTGGTGCCATCACCCATTGCCTCAAGTAGTTCCAGAGCTGAAGCAAGGAGGGAGACGCAGTGAATGCTACCTGGAAGCACTTTAATTTGCTGTCTGAGAGCATCAAGTTAGTATGCAAGTTGCTGCTGCTAACATGGGAACATCCTCTGCCACTTGGAAAGACTTAGTACGCAGTGAGATGTCAGATTTGGATGCAAAGCTGCGGTGCCTGGTCTCACGCCAAGACAGAGCTTGGGCTCAGTTGGTTATAGGCATGCCTGTGTGGACAGGGCCATGATAGGTGAACCAGTGGTTTCAGTCAGTGTGGCAATCCCTGTGTCCCTGTGTTTTCCTAGCTAATATTTAGTTGAGAAACCCACGGGACCAGTGCTGGTGATTCAATAAGTGTCATTCTTCCCTCTGACTCAGTGAATAACCATTTCCCATAAATAGGGTTAACAAGTACTCAACGGCTGGAGAAAGCTGTCTTTTAGGCCAGACATAAAAAACAGAAGTCCTGAACAGTAGTGTGAAAAACATTTGTAGCTACAGCAAAGTGAAGGGATTTTCCTAGTTCAGTATAAACAAATGGGTTCACTTCTGCACATTTTGTTAAAGCAATATCAGGCCCACTTTCCATTGAGATCATGCCAGTTTTAGAGCAAAACTAGTCCTGGTTTAGGGTGAAAATGACTTTTTTATTATGTACGAACAAGACGATATTTTCGTCTGGGTTTTGTCCTGCCTTGAGTGATGTGAGGTCAGACAGTGAAGAAGAGCCATTCCACTAAAAGGAAGAAGAAAGCAACAGTTATGGAGAAGTAATGCAGTGAGAATTATAGGTCCCATGTCATATTCCCGGACGCGGTGAATACGGCCTCTGTTCTCTAATGGCCATTGTTTACACTCATCTGCTTAACGGATCATTGTCAATGGGCTGCATTAACCTTGAATTTACTGGGCAAATATTTGAAATGATGCCCAAGTAAATGTCACCAGTGCCTCCAGCCACCACTGAGCTAAATAGTGGCGCTGAGCCAGCGTGCTGAGGTGCCCAGCTCCACCACAGCCCCAGGAAGGCGCCCGGTGCCCTGGGATGTGTGCAGTCACCCTGTGCTCCTCCAAGAGAGTAGCGTTTCGCCCCACTGGCTGCCCCAGGGCTGCGGCGGCCCCTCGCCCACGTTGGCTGCCAGCCTGACATTGCCTAGACCCTGCTTTGGTCAGGGCCATGGGAGCCTCCTGCTCTCACCTGCCTCATGGTCTCTCCAGCGGGGACCAGATAGCCCAAAGGGAGATGCTGTGGAGCCAGCAATAAACAGAGCTGAAATGCGGTTGTTGTTAGGTTTTAAGCTATTCTTAAGGACAGCAATTCTTTCTGCTGGCAGAAAATTCTTTTATGGCAGGGCTCAGCGAATAAAAAAAAATTCAGAGTGAATCTAAATTGGAAAGTTATTGTGAAGACATCTTATACAAACAAAGTTAAAGGCAGCTATAAACCATTCTGCACAATATTGGCTCAGACTCTTGTACCTACTCACCATGTCACACAAGTAGGGAACATTCATTTACATCAATTCTCAGACCGTCTGGGTGAAACAGATATCTCACATGGTGCAAAATAACAACAGAGAGGTTTATGGGAGTTTCTAAAGGTGGAACAAGATGTCAGCTGCCAAGTCACAGGAACACGTGTTCCAGCTTAGCTAATAATTCATAGACTGCTTTTATCTCCCCAGTGCCAGTAGGGAAGAAGAGCTATCAACTGTGAGCAATGAGTTTGTGTTACAAATAAGACTGGGCTAAGCCACTTTAAAGTTTTGAACCATTTGTGATTTGTGGCATTTGAAAAGCAAGCCAAAGAATATCTCCCATCACACTTAGGAACAGTAGGCTGTTTATACAGTGCAATCTTCCTGAACTTTGTTCAGTTAGCTTAAAATAGTCTAAGCAGTTTCTAGCACTGGATTCCAGGTCTGCTGTAGGATCCAGAGTGCTGCAGTACTTTGAGTTGGGTTGATGACTGGCAGAAAGGGAAGGAACCTCTGCTGCCAGCCTCATATCACAGACCAAGATCAAGAGACTTGTCCAGTGTTGCATGCAGCCTTGGTATGGCAGAACTGGCCTGTGAATCCTGTCCTCCAGTTATCAGCAAACAGCGTGAGACCATCCTTCCACCTCATGCATGGGGCTACGCAGCATTTGCACAAACCTTTTCCAAGGCCAGAGCAGGCCTGTACTTCTTTCCTGAGATGAGAGAGGTTGCCTTTGTGTGTGCATATGTGTAAATATTCAAGAAGGGAAATGGTAGAGCCATGTGGGACACACCATTTACCCTGCCACATCAGACTAGGCACAGGTGCCAGACTGGGGAATATCTGGCTCCTTGGCCAGTTACCCAAGTGGCTGTGGAGTGGCCACAGGGTCTCTGATGTGGTTGCATTACTGATGGTCTGTCCGGGCTGCTCTGTCATCCCGGACAAAGCCATCCTTTGACTCATTCTCTTTCTGAGGAATTTGCCTGTATACCAGATCCTCGCTCCCACAAGAGCACACACAGATGTGACTTGAGGAGTGCTGTTGATACTGCACCCACATACTTGCTTCCAGACATCATTATTTCAAGGTGGGTGACCTGTGGAAGACAAAACACAGTGAAAGCCTCTTTGAGTGTTAGGAGACATCAAGTCAGAATGGGGMTAAATGGGAATGTGGTGCCGTTTCTTGGGGGAGGGAGCCTGCATCTCTCTCCAGGCTGGTCTTTTACTGGTGGGTGAAGGGGAATAACCACATCTGGATGGCACAGTATCCACACCACAAACATGTGTTTGCATTTATGATTCAGCACAAGGTTTTAAAAATAAAGCCCTAATGCTGATGAGAGCTAATATCTCCTCTGGAATTACTGAGTTCCTAGGTGTTGAGTCACAAAAGTGTGGGAAGCGTAATTAATCTGAGCAGCCCATTGACCGTGCTCACGTTTCCTCCCAGAACCCCTGGTAGCTCCCTTTCTTGCCCTCCCAGTCGGAAATGTGTTTTCCTTTCTTCAAGGCCATGCTTACCTCTTACCCTGCTTGGCCAAATCTTCTCTTTTTCCTTCCYCTGTCCAACCCTCCGCAGGTTTTTGTTCAACCTGTATTCTTTTAGTTTTCTCTATGCACTCTCCTCATCATCCATGACTCCCTATTTTTGGACTGCCCATCCACTACACTCTGTCACTTTAAATGTCTCAAAGACTTGCATTGCTCATTCCAGTGTCCACAGGAAGGGAATTAACCAGTGGTTGATCCATCAGATTAATTTGATCAATCAAGTGGTTGATCAGTCAGTGATTAATCAGAGCAGTGGTTGCTGCTGTTATGTGGGGAGGAGCAAGGAAACTCCAGTTCACACACCTACCYAAACCAAATAACTATAGAAACTTTTCTTTGGATCCCTGACTCTTCTCAACCTCTCCTCTTGTTTCTCTTTTCTTGCCATGTTCCATGCATAATTTCACTATAAGCTTTTCAGAAGCACAGCCCATCTTTTCATTTTTATTGTGACATGTGGCCATACTTATTACTGCATGTATAAGGATCTGTAAACCTGTAGATTAAGAAAATGGTCAGCTACTGCATCTTCTGTATGCATTCATAAAACAGAACTTATCCTAATCATATATGACAGGTATAGGACATGGTGCTCTGACAGACTGGACACTATGGCATTACTCAGAGTTACTGCAACAAGTCACTCTGCACCAAAGTGTTGATTATACTAATTTCTAGTAATCTGCTATCCAGCTACACAAAAACAAGACTGTTGCCCACTAGTTGCTGGACTTCACATAGCATCAAAATAGCAGTCCTGGAGAGATTCAAACTCTCTGTGTGGCTCCAGCCAAAATTAGTGCTGATTCTCAGTATCTCTGAAAATCAGGTATGTTGCTTTCTCCTTGCACCCCGAATACCACAGTTCCCTTCTTTTAACCTCACATGACACAGCATCTTAGAAACCCTTACTGGCATTTTTCAAAACATTTAGATGTTCCTTTGTTTTTGTTCTCATTTCCTGCAAAGGGAGCCTTGGACCTCTCCACTGGAGACTTTGAAAGGAACAGGTCCTCTCAGAGAGCCTAAATTATTTTTTTTTATAGGCATTCATTAGTACTCATTGTTCATCACAATTACTTCTTCCTGTTAGGATTTTTGTAATTATTGTTTGGTTTCACCCTGGGTTTGCTCAGATGCATTTCAAAGAGAGTGGGAAAACAAGTCTTATTTGCAAGAAGCCATTGTTTCTCCTACTGGGAAAATTTAGGCTGGGATGTAGTTCAAGGTTAAGACACCTAAATTTAAGTGCCTATATGTGAAGTAGGTGCCTAARTTCCCCTAAGAGACAGAGCTTGGAGAGTGATTTACCTTACCCGTGGCTGGCAGCTGAATTACTGTGTAGGGGTAGGATCCAGAGCAGGCATTTGGGGGCTTTGGGGTATCCCATGTGGCCCCTTGCTGCTGCTGAATCTGGAGCTGATTCCCTACCCTTAATACTGAGCCCAGCTTGTGGGATTGCATGGGGCAAGGAACAGGCACCTGCTCCCAGGCACTGGCGTCCCTATGCCCAAGTCTATGTCCCCTGGCTCCCAGGCACTGCTGCCATGAAATGGCCTTCGACATTCAATAGCAGCACATTTGGTACCAGTGTTTGGAAAGCTCAGAGTTTACCCTCTGACTCTTGTATAAACATCTGCCACTTTACAAATAGTGCTGATTTGTTATTTTTATTATTCAAGCACAGATAGCTGTGGTTTATTATTTTTCAGATACAAAGAGGTCTTTACCATTTTGACAAGAAAATTTGCTCTCTGACCCTTTTTGTTTCTGTTTCTTTTCCTTTTGTGCTGTAACACAGCCATCTCTTTGCTCTGCGATCCATAGTATTTTTCCAGAGTTTTGATAGGACTGTGTATGAGGGATAATACTTGTTTGAATTACTTGCCACTACCAACGGGGAGGTAATTTCTTATCTTAGTTGATACTGTACAGAGTGCAGTTGTTGATTGCAGTGCAACTGTGAAGTTAAATTTAATCAGAGAGCTATAGCTTTCTGCACATATTTCACAGATATCTGAATGCCTTTTCTGTTCTTTCCTGCTTCAGTCTGTGCTGACAACCACTGCCCCTTGGTCACAATAACACAATATACACACAGGAACAGTGCTGCAATCCACACACGTTTTTAGGAAAGATGGTTTTCGCTGAAGGCATGAAGATTTCACTGGGTAATGCAAATTGCTTCCGGACAAAGACATCCTAATGAGACGTTGCTGATAGGTCTCCTGGTTCTACAATTAGTGTTCCTCTTTCAACAAAACTCTGGAAGCTGTCGAAGGAGAATGTCTAATTATCCCATGAAGGATTAAACAGCTACCCACATCCAAACATTTACACTAATGAGCATGTTCACAGAATTTTCCTGATTAAAACACTTTTTTTCCCAATTACATGCTCAAAATGCTCCAAAGTGCTGTTGAAAATACAGCAAGGATTAAAATAAGAGAGACAAGGGGAATAAGGAGACACTTCAAAAATAAACACTTTTAGATGGAGAGATTCTGAGAGCTGCCTTCTACTCACCTCCTTATTTTGCTGAACTCCCCATTTCCCGTCACACCGCTGGGCAGCGCCTGCTCAGAAGCACATGTCCCACACGTTCCCCAGTTTGCATCCCACAGCAGGCTGAGAGGACAGGGATGCAACAAGCATTTCTTCTGATGGAGATTTTAATATGATGTGACCTTCTGGACTATGTTCAACAATGTACGTTCATATGCCCAAAACCATTGCATTCAATTTCATGCTTATCATAACCACAATTAAAGCTTAGCTTCGTAAGATTTTTTTTTTTTTTGGTTGACTAAGTGGCAATGGTATCTTTGGGAAGCAGTACAAGTAAACACATAAAGCACTTGTCTAGTTAAAGACAGTTAATTAAATCAAAGGTGCTGGGCAAGAAGTGTAAGCACAATGAAATCATCAAGGGAAAGAAAGGACATTTCTAGAATATTGCTCCGACAGCAGTAAAATGCCCATAAATGTAATCCAAGTTTAATAGCCTGCTGTTTCCAAGATCACACATGTGAATGTCACCAAAGCTTGCAGGATGCAGTTAAGCTTTATACACATTCCTCAAAGATGTGGCAAGACAGAGTCCCAGGAACTTGGTTCCCATAAAGTAACTTCACAGGCACTGCACACTGGGGCCTACTTTCAACCAACCTCATAAACGATAGGCGGTGGAATGTATTTACGAGCAAAGGGCCCATATAAATGTGATACAGCAGCTGAGTGTGTGTATATAAAACAGTGACAAGCAGGTAAATAGCCATTACCTTTGACATTTGGCTCTGTAAAGACCTTCATAAATAACTAATAACTCCATTTTAAATATTAACAGCACAAGAGTCTGCATGCTGATGATTTCTGCCTTTTATAAAGGATATTTATTTAGTTCATGCCTCAAGTAAATTGCACAACATCCCTCACTGTATTGTAGTATATAATCTAGCATGGTTATGACATTTCCATTTTGTAACACCACAAAAGTGATTGTTTAAAGGAAGTAATGGGATATCTTACTTCCATTTGCAACTCTCAGGACACTATGTGCCAGCACTGGTTTTATAACACACATACTTCAGGTATTCTTTTCTTATTTAGACAGGGAAAAAAATGGATTGAATTTGGCTTGCAATCTTTATTGGCTCCTTGATTTGGAAAAATGCCTAACAGAGACTCAGCTGAGATTATCAGTCCATTTCCATTTGTGACATTATACAAACATGGATCTCAAACCAGGACTGAAATCTTCACAGTTATCAACAAAGTCCTGCCTGCCTCCACTGGAACCAGGCTTTCAGCCCAAGCTGATAATGCTACTACAGTCATCACCATGATGCATGGCTCTACAATACTCTTTGTCATGTCCTCTATCGATCCTTTCTATCCTGAAAAATATTCTATTATCAGCAGATCCACAGAATACCAGCTCAGTCAGACATTTTGATTTAACCCTTGGTGCCTAAAAGAATGCTAACTTCACAAAAAAATCTGTTGACACTGACAAGCTCCTTTCACTTAAAAGGTGAAATGAAACAAGTGTCCAGGTCTCAACTGCCTAAAAAATTCCTTAACAAAATTAAATACAATAAATAATTCCTCGATTTCTGAAAGCCCATTCAAGATAGTGAATCTATGCACTAATTCATGAAGACTGCAGTTTAAAYGTGCAGCAAATCTGACTATAACAAATTCTCCCCCTGGGGTTTGATTCTGCCAGGCTAACGCTGACTACTGCCTTGCTCTGTGCATAAGTCCCAAAAAGGCAGCTCTGAAGGGTGATGCTTGCAGGACCTGTCCTGCTGACAGACAGGCTCCAAATCCTGACACCTCCTTTGGGACGGGGGACAGAGAAGGAAATGTGCTCCACTTCAGTAATAGCATCTGCATTTAAACCCATGGGGACGTCAAMGAGAAGCAGAACTACCTTTTATTGACACTAAAGTTTATCAGGCAGTTATCAGGCAATATCTCTATTGCTACATAAAGTAGCTTTTGGTTTTGCTCTTTTTAGTGTCATCTTCCAGTTGCTCACAGCCAGCCTCTATAAGGCCACCAGCGAGGAGGAATTTTTTTGAGCAAATTCTCACAACTGCTTTTATCATGACTTTAAGTTTGATTTCTATATGGTAAGCTTTATGAGTAGACATGACTAGCAGACTTTCCTAACACTGAGCATGGCCACTGAGTCCCTTTCTCTCAGTCGGTGTAGCACACCAGTTGGTGTAGTAATAGAAGCCAGGCGATGTCTCCGAGCTGGCTGGTCACTGCAGACAACAGCTGTGCAGCAAAGTCTCCCATCCTAAACCTGACATGTTTGAAATAACATTATATTCAGCCTGAAATGCAAAGGGAAGATTATGGCAATGCACTCTAGATAGGATTAGAAAAATCAGTTGAGTATGTTAATAAGATTACAGTTTTCTTTGATGGCAATGACAGCACTAAGACACTCATTGGAGCATGACTGAAAGCTTGTGACTGCTYAGCATATATTGAAACCATAGCAAACTTCATTAAACTGTCAAGCATCAAATCTCTGGTACTACTGAGTTTACTGTTTGTGCAAAAGCTATAGATCTCCCTTGCTGTCTGCAGTTGTTGTAACTTTCTCTTTTAACCATGCAAAAGACAGTCATAATTCTTTCAAAAAAATCATCTATTTTACAACACTTACACTGCCACTACAACCTTTAGCATAATTTATGTAACATTACCACACTTCTGATAAGGTTGGCTAGATAGTAGATGACTTTGAAAAAAGGAAAGGTAATCAGGATACTGATCAGGACATGTTTAACATATATACTTGATATTTCTTCAAGAACACAAACCTGGGACTGAAAATCATAAATGTGTCCTCAGCTCAGTAATATTTTATGATGAAATCTGTAAATGAAAGATAAAACATGTTTTACTACTGAGTGCAATCTTCTAAAATGCCCCAGCTCAGTAATAAGTTAGGAAATATTTTTGCAGGTAAAGAATTGCATTGACATGTAGAAAACTCAGGAAAAAATGTTTCCAGAATAAATAATGTTTTGTAACTCTTTATTATCTGTATAATGTTTTCCAATTTTTTTAAATGAAATGCATGTCTAAATTAAATTTTTAGACAATACCAACTGCACGCTGATGTCCCTCCAGAGTTCATTCTAAAATGTAGACTTTCATGATAAAAAGGCCTTCTTTTACTTAAATCTGTGAGAAAAATTAAAAAATACCAGATTTATTGATTTTGGCCCTTATATGTTTCTATAGTGTTTTTGAGGGAGTGGATTTGGCAGATGAAACTGTCCTTATATTATGAATGAAATGATTTAGTGATTTTTCTATTGGGAAACCAATTAGGAAAAAGCCAATTAGTAATCATTAAAATTTACTAGAGCAAACTTAACGTTATTTTCACAAATTATTCYTCAAAAGACAAACTAAGTCAGACATGCAGGCTAAATTGCTTGAGACTTGTGGCTACACCCAGTGCAATACACTGTGACCCCAGTTCATTGGCAAACATAGGTAGATGGTTAGATTCTTCCCCATACAGTAGAATTTATCTATATGTGTAAAATCCCTTAAATCTTCTAGTAAATAAGACCTAAGGCATGTTTCACTGAATAGGACTTATGAACAGCCTTATTTCCTGCAGTGTATAGGTAGGTAGTGTCGGGATGTAAGAAATGTGGGTGGCTACGGAGAGGTTCGGTCCTGGGAACAGCTTTTGTTTTGTTTTCAGCAAAGCTTTTTGGGCTTTGTGACTCACTTAAGGACTATTTTAAGGCTTGGTGTTCTTCCACACTTTCTTAAGTATATTCTACATTAAACATGAACTAAAATAGATACATGAGCAGCTTACCATAGAAATAGTGAGTACTGCAAGCTGAGAGTAGAAGAAAAGCATTACTTTTAACCACGCCAAATCCTGCCTACAACTCGGGAGCTTATCTGAGTTCAAGTTAAAATGAGATTCGCAAACCTCTGCTGAGGAATTAAAAAAACACTAGGAAAAAAAGCCTTCCACATTTCCACAGAGACCAGCTTCTTGAGCGTTAATTCAGGGCCCGGGAAGGGGCTAGAGCAATGGCTGCTACTAATGAAACTGTGGGAAAGCTTTAGGTATGGAACAGAAATTTGGGGGAAAGAGATTAGAAAGCAGGGACAGATTCAGCGTGAACCGAGGAAGAGGAAAGAACCTCTGGTGAAAAGGAGGTGTCAGTGAGAACAGGAAGCTATTAGGGAGTCAAGGGACAGTTGGCCCCAGGAGGAGCTGGGGAGGTTGGGAATATATTTAGAAAACTCAGGCTGGGCTGGCTTTGTGAGTGATGGGACTGTTGTATCAGACTGAAATCAAGTGAGACAATTAACAGTTGTTCCCTTTGCTTCTGACCAAAGTACAGTTATCCTGGAAAGCCATCATTTTATTTACACATAAGCCAAGAGGTGAAATTAAAATTTCTTATAGCTAAAATTCAAAAGGAGAGGAAATGGAATTCTGTTGCCAAACTGTTTGTGCAACGAAAGTAACTATAAATGAAAATCGAGTCCAGATTTGCTATAACCCAAGTTTAGACTACTGCTTCAGAAGTGTTTACCTGCATGCATACATGCATACACACACACACACACACACACACACACTCTCTTGTATAGTGTAAGTACCCCTACTAGACACTCCTATATGGTCATTTAAAAATTTTGGGACTCATGAACTTTCCTGTTTCAATTCAAACTTTCTTTCATACTTTCAAAGGAAATAAAATCAAYGCAGTTGTTTACCTTGCTTATTTTTACACAACTTAGGAAAAAGCAAGATGGCAAGGTGTCCAGAAATGTGATTGGGGAAAATCTCTGAAGAACAAGCTCCTTAAACATGCTTAAACATCTTATTCTATTTTTACATATTCTTTAAACTTTTCTTCACACCACTGATCAGTATGTTGAAATACTGTCTTTACTGATTACAAAAATCATATCCACCAAAATTACAATGCCATAATAACATAACCATGACAATATGGTATGGTCACAGTTTAACCTTGGATTTCATTACTAACTAAAAGCAATCAATCAGGCACAACAGACAGTTTAACTTAAAAAAAAATCTTCGTTATTCTTGCTAGCCAATAAGCAGTTTATTGGAGTCCCAGAAAGCTTGAGAAGAGAATGAAATACAGCCTTCTACTGTCTGCTCTAAATATTAGACCACAGTGTCCCCAAAAAGAAACCAAAAATACTTGCACTCTCAAACACATTGCAAGGGAAAAAAGCTGGAGCTCCCTGAGAATTGTTTTTATCTTCCACAGAAAATCTGTTGTGGCCCCAGGCAACCTGCTTTGCGGGTATTCATAAGCTGCTCATTTTTAGGGAGTTTTTGCTACAGCTTGAAATACAAGGCTATAACTCTTTCAGGGAACCAATTATTTTGAATCTTCTGAAGCTCTGTCGGGAGTAAAACCCGACCACAGGTCTCCACTCTTCCAGATCGCGTGCCCATGTTACAGCTGATGCAGGTGCAATGCAGCAGCTGGGCAACGTTGCGGGGCCAGAGTTGAGGAGAGGTGCATGTTACTGCAGGGGGAGAGCAAGGACTTCCAGCAATTCCCAGCAGGTGACTGGGATTCAGCAATGCAGTGCAGCAACTTGTTCTTGCATTTGAAAGCCCTCAGCAGAGAGCAGCTCCTTATAATTGATATTTTTGAAGAAATACACAGTTCATGTTGTTGTTGTGATCCCAGGAAATATGGGAAAGCTGAGCTCTGTTGCTAATGCATTCTTTGCTCAAGTCCAAGACAAAGCAAGTAGGAACTTAATCTACAGGTACTTCTCTCAGTTAGAAGTGATCAAAGAAGTAATTGAATTAAGCAGACAAACAGCAGCTATATCCCCCTAAGCCCAAATGGGACTTGCTCAAAGAGCAAGTGCTGATAATGCATCAGCTGTGATAAAACTGATTAGGCTGTTGACTGGGAGAAAATTGGTCCTCTTTTGCTGTTACATTGATCAGATCCTTTAAGTCTATTAATTCTTTAAAGCTGTGTTTGGGTAACACCTGGAGCACTTCAGGACCTATTCTTTGTAAAATAACCTAAGTAAAGACACAGATGCAATACACAGAGATTAATGAAACAGAAACTGGAGTCTCACAAACAGGGTATGTTTCTTCTATCAAAAGTGAGGTGAAAGTCATTAATGAGTTGTCAGATGAAACGAAAGCCCAGGAACACAGGCAGGGGAAGAGGTGTTCTTTTGTAAGGTCTTTCATCTCACATCTGAGACACCCTTGGTAGCCGAGCCACAGCTGTAGCTGTGCATGTTACAGCTGGCTGAAGACCAGTCACAGCTAGTTTGTTCCATTTCTTATTTAGGAATGATTTCATTTTGATCTTTTGCTATTATTTCCTTAACAACCACTGAAGAGAAGTTATGATCAGTGTAATCTCCAAACAGATGTTTGACTGTAACATTCAGGTGACATCCTAAAGACTATAATCATCGTCCTACTGTCTCTCGGCCGCTCTTTGTTAGTCCTCAGGAGTCCTGCAGACAACAATATCCAAACTACACAAATGCTGTGTCACTTTTCCTTCCTGTTTACAAAAAAGCATACATATGCACAGATAAACTTAGTGCTGTTGATTATTGTGCAACTGGCCTTTAGAGAGAGGGAGAGAACATCTGGAGAATAATAATTTTAGGTTCCTGCCTTAGCTGTGAATGTGGAGAGGCAGAGGATAGAAACCAACGTTGTTTTGCAGGCATCAGCTTTCTCAGCAGCATGCATGGCAAGCAGCACTCCAAGATCACAGACAAATGAAAAATTGAGCAGAACTAATTGAACACTAAAGGGCAGGATGAAGGGCTAGAGTACACAGCAAGGGAATGCAGAAACATGGGAGAACCATTCAGGGCATGCTAACCATAGGGCAAGTAGCATAGCCCATACTCTCTTCCCCCCTGTAAACTTTCAGAGGAACAGTTGCTAAGGAAATGGACTTTGACATCAGAGTGAAGTCTAGCCAGGATTTTCAAAAGTGCCTAAATGCTACAGGAATAAAAGTGTCATTGGCTCTCAGTAGCATTTGTTCACAATAGTGTTTGTTTCAATAGTGTTTACTCAAAGTTACTTAGGGGCTTTAGAAATCCCAGCCTACTTGTCCTAGGTACCCACACGATCTTCGTGACTACAGCATCTGAGCACCTCACTGTCTTTATTGTATTAATCTTCCCAGCACCTCTGGTAAGCAGACATAAGAGCTATAGTAGCTGTTTCATAGCAAGTGGTGAATGGCAGCACAGAGTCTAAAGGCTAGAACTTAGGCACTATGTCACCCAGTGCTATGAAATGTAACATGAACCTGGCAGCATCCACAACCCGAGGTTAGATGCTCATCCTCTCTTTTAACAGTGTAGGGGGAGGCTCAGGGGCATACTGAGGTTGAGCAACAGCAGCATCTCTCACAGATACCCAAACTAGCACTTCAGCTGCACCAACACTCCCTGCACAAGGTATATAAAGTAGTACCAGCAAACAGCAAGCAACTGTCCTGCCAGCTCTCCCCCAGCGATTGCAACACACTGGGTGCTGAGGGGACACCTCACCACACCTGAAGGGTTCGAGGACTTCTGATGAATCTGAAGGCTCACCCTCGCTGCACACAAACCTCTCTGTGTATCTAGTGAGGGCCTTCTGAAGCCATGTCAGCTCCTAGTCCCCACATTTTGTTGGGAAGCTTGTTTCAGGCACCGTTCCTTGGGCCACTGGCTGAATTCCTTTGGAGCCTTTTCTCATTTCCAAGCCAAATTTATTCATCTCTTTTCCTCTCCTGCCAGTATTATAATTTAACTTAAATAACTCTTTTATTTCCCTATTATTTCACACCATTTTTTTCCATTAAGGTTCTGCTTTCTTCATTTCACTAAGCTAAATAAGCCACTCTCTTCCAATCTCCGTGTGAAAGATGGAGTCYCCATTGCCTTGATCACCCTTAGCGTCCTTCCTCACATCTGTTCCAGTTTATCTTTTTTTTTAAACACAGCTGATCAGAGCTGGAAGCAATTCTCTAAACAAAATCATACATGAAGCCTTAGCACAGTGGTGCTAATGTTTCTCATCTCTACTGGAAAGATGTTGTCTGTCTCATCCTAAAACCTGACTAGACCTTTTTTAGTGCACATTTTGTCTGTGGTTCATAGCTCTCCTACAGTTAGGTTCAATTGCTCTGAGAGTCAAAAGACAGGGCTGCTTTGCCTCTGGCTTCTTATTTTATGTTTAGCAGCCTTGCAATCAATACCTAGTTTATTCTTCTCTTTTTCAGGCTTTACCCACTAGCATCTTTTTCAAAAGACGCCTGTGGGCACCATGAGAAAGCAAGGGCAGGAGGAAGAGAAAAACCTTCCATCCCCTCTGACTCTGCTTCTGAACAAAGTGACTGTTTTGTGGAAAACTCTCCCCCTTGTTCTCGAGCTGGGACTCGGGAAGCCCTGGTTTGTAGGTCAACAGGGCTTACACTCAATGCTGAGCTTGATTCTGGGCTTGTGGAGGAACAGGGATCCCTACCACTAAAAACTTACATCTTCAGAGACTGCTGGAGCTCAAAGTGTAAGAGACAAGTTGCAATGACCACAGCAGGGCATCTGTCTCATTTTAGCTGTGATGAATTCAGGCCTATCTTGAGTATCACAGGGAGCCCAACATAGCGAAGCAGCTCAAAACTGGTTCCCCCAAGTCTTAGGCTCGCAGATGTCCTTCCTTTTTGAAAGCACAGAAGATTTTCTGCAAGCTCGGAGGTACCATGGCTACTTTTTTACTCGGTGGGAAGAGCAAAATCCCTCTCCTCTCCCCTGTCCTCACTTAGGAAGGAAAATGCTGGAAGGGAATACTTGGTTAACCCTGCTGATTTACAGGATCATATTGCTAAAACCAAGAGAAGTTTTATGTCTCTCTGTATTTTGGGCAGGTTCCACCGAGGGAAAAAGACTGAGTCAGCCCCATTTACTTTTTTACCAGTTTAATCAGAGCCTTCTGACTAAACGACAGCATATAGCAAAGGAGAGTTATATGCTTTTGAAGTGCATTTGGTCTAGCATTTAGAGCAATTCCTAAGGGGTACAGGCAGCTCTTGATAGTACAGTGACCCAAAGGCTGCTCAAAATTTCTCTAAGGGATATGCCCAAGTGTGATAAGAAACAGCTCCTTGGAACTCCTCATCTTCTGCCACGTCAGCAGGCTGGACAGTTACTCTATTTTTTCATATTTTTTTACTACAATTTTCTGTGGGAGTCCACAATCCAGTTTTAAATAGCTATACGTAACCTTGTGGAATATATACCCAGGCACTTTATAAAACTTAAAAATCTAAGAAAAGGACTGGATATAACAGGAATACCAAAGCTGCTGTGGTGTCTGGTGCCAGCCTTCCTATGCTTCTGATGTTAAAAGAAAACAAACAAAAAGCAAACATAGCAGAGAAAGTAAAAAGTAAAAAGTAAAAAGTAATGAGCGTACTGAGATATGGTTTGATACAGGTATCAGACAAGTGAGCTGTAAATTGTTTGGCTTAGCTCTTAATTTAACAAACTTCTGACAGTGAAAAGTGTCTTTGATCTCAACAAGGGAACAAAGGTCTTTGGCATGGAGATGACTAAGTGTGTTTGAAGAGAGACACATCCTGTGCCTCTTGCATAATTACAGAAAAGTAATCAGAATGGAGTTCTTTGGTGGGCTCTAGACACCTTTGATGGAGGTTGCACAAGGAATTGACTAGACACAGTCTGGTAGGACTCTCTTGCATTTGTTAAGATATTTATTGCCATCATTGTTTTGGAAAAAGAGGTTTAGGTGTGAGCAGAGATGATTATGCATAAAATATATTTAGAACTTACTTGTAAGTCAATCAAAGTTTTATTTCACAGAGTTTCTTGACAACGTTCCTGGAATTGCTTTGGCATGTTAATTGAAAAGGAAAATACCTTTATCAGTGAAAATCCAAACTTTTCAGCTGAACTATTTGAAATGACCTGGGAAAGAACAATGTGTATTATATCTCTGGGACGGCAGTAACTAGGCACATCCCATAACTGATCACATCAAAGTTTCCTTTAGGATTAAAACATCCAGTGCACTGAGATCTGACCTCTTTCTATAGCTAAAAGAATGTTTTGACAACAAGACTTTCCACTCTGTATGCAAGGTGGAATCCTGACTTTTGTTAATTGGAGCAGCAGACACTAAACCTAGGTGGATCATGGCTACTGTTTCTTCTCCCAGTGGCCTTCCTATGCATACCATATTTTTATTGCTGTTATTGTTGTCAGTAGAAATACTACTCACCACTATCTAGACAAACTGGAGGACAGYGCTAGTACGTCAGACACCTCCCCTTTTAAGTCATTGAGCAGCAGTTTAAGTGGGAGAAAACACCAGATCCACCAGTCATGCTGGTGTCCCCAGCCACCGGGCCCAAGAAGACTATTAGTGACTGAGAAACAGTCGATGTCACAGCCTTAAATTACTGTGTCTTGATGGCCTTCAGTAACACCCCATAAAAGACCCCCAGAAATCTTTCTCCAAACACAATGCATCTCTCAGGAGTGTAACGTAACAGGCGTGTCCTCAGCCAGGCTGCAAGTAAGCCCAGCACATCATAAAAAACACAGTTCATAACTTGCTGCTTCCCATTTCATCACATACTCACATACTCACATGTGCACACATCTGGCCACAAATGTGTGGCAGCTGTTACCGCTTGGGTTAGTGCTGTGGGACAGACAGTTCTGTGCAGCAGCGGGCAGGAGTCAAGACCTGCAGTGGTTTCATGGGAAAGGAAAGGAGGCAGCACAGTGTGATCCAGCAAAAGCAACTTGGTTATGCAATGCTCATCAGCATGTCCAGTGTCTCACCAGATGTGTAGTAAAGAGATGAAACRAAGGCAAAGAAACAGCCTGAGGTTCCCATGTATGTTTAAAATTGCTGGCAAGCAGATCCACAGAAGAAGCAATACAAGTAGTATGAATTAAGCTTCCATGAGTTACACATTTTTCTGGGTGTAAAAAAACCCAAACCTTCCTTAATTCAAAAATAGAGAGAATCAGCAATACAGAACATGCAAAATAAGTTAGTAGTTCACTCCCAGATCCAGCAGGCTGTGACAGCCCCATTCTTGTTCCTGTCTGTGCTTGAGCTCTGTGACCCATAAACCGAACTGATGATTTCTCCAAAACCTCAGTCTCTGGCCTATTCATCTACTTTTTCCTAGCTGTTCTTGGGTTCATTTATAACTTTATTTTTGTTTTGTTGACACAATGTTGTTGGTCATCCATGGCCTCTGTTCCCAAACATTTTCCACACTAATTCTGGCCTTAGGATCCTGCCTGCCCTCCTCCTCCTCGTTACGTGCCTGAGCTAACAATCTTTTCTTTCACAGTTCACTGGGTCTTGTCCAGTTCCCTCATACTTTTCCAGACCCATAATCTAGCATGTTTTCTCTGCTCTTATCCTCTATCAAAAGTGAGCTTTAGCTCCAGAATAAAGCAGTGTTTGCATTGCTTCAACTTTTTACTTATTGAGGGGGTTTTATTACCTTCTGTCCTAGACTTTTCCTCTGGCCTTTCCACTGTTGCCATACTGGTGCAAGATCACCAAGGAAACAAAATTCCTTAGCGCTACTAATCTTTACTACCACTTGTTAAGCCGGATCTGCTATTCTCCTTCAGCAAAAACAAACAAGACTTATTCCAGCCTTGCTCCCAGGTCAGATGTTGCTCGGCGTGTTTGCCTGCGTGCCAGGCATAGGTATTGAAAGACTGTTTTCAAGGCAGTAGGGCTCATGGTTGGCCCTGGGCGCCCCAGTGCGTTTTTGGGAATCCTTCCCAACATGCATGTGGGCTCCATACACGACCTCCCAGCACGGATGCCTGCCCATCTGCCCCTGACAGTAGCTGCTACTGTTCCCTAGAGCTACCAGCTTCCTGCAGCACCAAAAGCAACCCTTGCACTGCTCGTCGCTGCCAGGACGTCAGCTGACCACAGCAGGAACTGCTGGGGCAGGGAGGTGGCTGAACACAAGGGTTGATGGAGAAAGAATAAGGAGAAGAAATCACTGCTGCTTCTCAATCTGGTACATGCATGGGTTCCACAGTCTGCAGAGGTGCAGGTGCAGCTTTGGGACAGGCTTGGGTTGTCCCACTAAAACTTGCCTGTGTAGCAAGGATCTACAAAGGGTGACACAGGGGAGGCAGAGCAACCCAGGAGCCAGGTATCTACCCTGGGCATATTCAGGGCTGTGTATATGAGGCTCAGTACTATGTTGCCTACAGGAACTCCTTTAACTTATCTCCTTTTATTAATCACTTTTTAAGCATTTTGCACCACTAACTTTTTTTTTGGGGGGGGGGGGAGGGAGTTCCTCTTTCTAGATCCATGGCATATCTTCTTTCTCCTGAGTGAACTTCTCTTGCTGACTGGAGATCTCAGTGGAATTAAACGTGTAACCAGGACATTCCCAGTTATTATTATTATTACTACCAGCAACACATGTATCTCTGGCTTCACCAAGCCACAGTGTCCTCTGCAGAAGATGCCCCTCCGGGACTGACTGTTGTTTTCTTGTTAATTTGTGCCATGTTTTTACTGTAATTTTGCCCAGAGGAGGTCTCAAGAACAAAGCTGGTGCATTTTGTACAGGACAGCTTGCCTCAGCAAACATGCATGGTGAGCATCAGTTTTACCTTTCATCTTATTGCCTTTCCCTGTTTGTATCAAAACTTAAAGTGGAATTGGGGGGGGGGGGAATACCATAAAATAATACTTCAAAAAAATGCAGTGTGAAAAGGTTGCTACTGGTTTCTAGCACAGGGATCTGAATTAGAAAACTTCAAGTATGCATACATCCCCCAAATGCTATAAAAGATCAGTCCAATCATATCTACCACACAACCAACTCTTTTATTATAATTGGAAGCTATGTAGGTCCAGACCTTGGATTTTTTTTTAATACTTTCAGATATTTTGCAAGCTCCGGAATGAAGTGCTTGCATAAATACTGCTTGCAACAGGGCTTTTCAAGAAATATATTAATCTTACGTGATCTGCCAAAGTGAAAAATTCATCTATCTTTCCATGAATTTCATACGATTTTCCTGTATCTTTTGGCATGTTCATGCAATATGAACACTTTATGCTATTATTTTTATTATTATTTTGTAACCTGGGTAGAGCTCTCAAGACTTTAATCCTGGTAACTCAATTCACTTACTGCAGTGAAGCCACGGACCCATGTAAAAAGTTGCAGACTAGAAGCCCTATAAAAGACTAGATAAAAACTCATTTCTCTCTGCAAAGCACTGAAGATGCAAACATGTTTGGGTCCTGGTGCTGGCCCACAGGCTTCCCCTTCAGGACAGGGGATACAATGAACCGACCATGGTGCCTACCATTAAGTGTGCCCAGCCACGTGCACAGGGACTGCACACTGCCTCACAATTTTGATACACAGCAATATTATTGCAGAAAAATCAGAAGAAATCTGACAGCYGTGGGACACAGGGTGACACAGCATCTGGGAGGAAGTAACTGTTTTGCCACCATGGCACCTCTCAACACTGCAGGCAGCGCAGCATGTTGAACCAAGAAGAGGGAGTGGGGCTGTCAGGGTAGTGTTTCTCTATCTGCTCCCAGGCGTTTGTCCCATCCCGGATCTGGGGCGCCCACCCTGCCACCACCGTCCCGGCATGTGACAAGCACCAGCACCGCTGCCGGGCATTGCAGGATGAGATTTCCACAGGAGCCAGGCAGGAAAGCAAGGAAAAAGCTCTGCCGTGTTAAACATCCCGGCCAGATCCCAGCCGATCGCCACCTTCGCTTTCAGAGCCGACAAGTTGCAAATACCCTTGGCTGGGCTCGTAGCACTGGTTTCCTCTGGTATGTGAGAGGCAATGCCTGAAGCTTCCTCTTCTCAGAAGGCCCCATTCAATTCAGCAGTAATTACATGTTTGCTGCAGCATGTAAAAATAGAAATACATGGAGATGATAATCCCTCCCTGCAAGCCCAGACATTGTTGCTTAGGGAATGACTAATCAGAAAGACTAACTCCCATCATATTCTCTTGCACATTTTTCATTTTTAGCTGTACCTATGCTGCAAGCTGATGGCAGCCAAGTCTGAAAGGCAGTGATGAAAAAAATAAATCAAGGGCTTTGTTTAAACAGATTTTTCTTTTAAAGAAACCATGTCAATTTGGAAATCATACATCTGCATGAAAATATTTTTAGCTACCATTACTACAAGTCTCTGTAGCTGTAGATCCCAGCAAACAACCCAAAACATAATCCCTCTTTTCCAAAACATTTACCTGGTAGAATTTCCAGCATTTAGTACATTGGCAGAAACTTGGTACTTTTCTCTTGTGTGTGAGGATTTGTTCACACAAGCAAAAAAAGAGAAGGCAAAAAAACATTACAAAAGCAAAAAACCACAATGGTGAAACTACCAAAGTGGTTGGTGGGGCTTCAAGCTCATACAGCAGAACTTAAAACAACTTCATTTTTTGAAAAAGAGATCTGGGTGTCAAGTCAACATCAAAGAATTAATTACGTAATTTGCTAGACAGAGTTTTGGACATTCCCACACAAAGTGCCTCCTGGGGAGCCACGGGGCAGACGCGTTTGGGAGTCTGGCCATGCTCCTGCGTGCTCTCTCTGCTGCGCCAGCCTTATCTCTGCCTAGCGACACACGYGGGCCACGTTTCAGCAGGTGGCTCTGAAAGACCTCTACGTGATCATCCCATGGCTCTGAAATACCAGAGAAGCTTCTTGTTCATTTTTTCCCTTCCAACAATGAAGCAACAAGGAAGGGAAGGGGAGGCAAATGAATTAAGCTGAACCTTGGTAAAACATACAGACTTCAGCCCAGCAAAAAAATACACTCAGACTGTATAATATATATCAGACTGAGTAAATATAATACAGACATGTATCAGTATATAACATATACTGATAATATAACACCATAGCAAGCTTGAACTAGAAGTGTGAGTGATTAAACTGTTTTTTAGGTGATTGAGCTGACAGTGTTCGGGGAGAAGTAAAAGTCCCCTTGAGGTAGACAAAGCTCCTCAGCTGTTCCCAGATGCAACTGTGTCTTTCCCTAGGATGGACCAGTAGCTTCTGACTGAGGCAAGGATCCCATCCCAGCTTATTGCATGACCTATAACATTTCCAGCACATCAGTGCCATTGCACAAGCAACAGCAAATAACTTGGAGACAACTGAGGGAGATCATGACGTTTGCTTGCAAGGGACCTCAGCCGCTGCTATTGGAAAGCTTCCTTGATGCAGCTCAAGTAGCACAGCTCCATGCCACAGAAAAGTTGAATTTAGGGCCCGCTCCATTTGCAATCCCCAGATCAGGGTGCACCAAGCCCCCTCCTGCTGCAGCAAGTGCAAAGCTCACTTGGACATGGCATGGCAGGCATCGCTGTGTGGTGGCAGACATGCACCGAAGAGTCTGTGCAGGGCTGGGGCACAAGACCAGCAGGGCCAGGATGCACCTGGCACGCTGCACATCCCCTCTGCTGCTCAATATTGTAGTGGCACTCTTCCCCACCAAGCACAGGTATTTTTCTTTGCAGAAGGTGCCTGAATTCTCCCCACCAAGCACGTGCAAAGCCTGACCAAACACACCACACGTTGCTAGGTGGGTGCATGCAGCTGCTAAGGGGAAATCTTGGTCAGACCACAGTTTCAACTAGATAATGGCCTTTTGTTTCCAAATCTTTGACTGAGTAGAACTGCTAGTTGCTCTTGGCACTTCTGCATAATGATGCCGTTTTGTTCCCATGAGCCCTTGGGGCCCAGCACATTGATGGCTGCACTCAGCAGGGGCAATAACCCACCAGTGACCTCAGCAAGAGCTTCTGCAGGTACCAGCAGGCTCCCATCAGCCCCTTCAGAAACATGCTCCCCATGTTGTACCTACACAATGCTCTGGATAGTAATAGCTGATCCTAGCTTAGCTACAAACCAYAAATACCCCTAAGTAGCCTATGATCTCCAATAACCAGCAGAGCTCCTCTTGCCTTTGAGGCAATTTGCATTGTTTCTATTCCCAGGACAGCACCAGAGCTGGGGTCAGCCTGCATAGAACCCGTGGGACCTTGCGCTCTCTTGGAGAGCCCATGGCTGATTCATTTTTATGTTTAATGTCACAGTCCCTGGGAATCTCGYACACTAAATCTTTTTAGTTCTTATGCTTTTTCTTAAGTTCTGCATCCTGCTGCACCAGCTTTGTCATCCACTGATGATGATCATTCGAGCTGCTAGTYAAGGAGCATCTCTCTGAGCAAGGTCTGACCTTACCCATTTCACCCACCTGTCCTTTTCTTTTTCCCAGGGTCCCCTGGGCTCCTGCACCAAGCTTCCCTCAGGGGCAGCTGTAAGAGCTAACCACTGTCTGCACCAGGAGGCCCAAGGCAGGGTCAGTTTGTCCCAAATACAGAAGTCAAAGCAGCACCCCCTTTGGTGAGGAGGGAAGTAGGAGATATATCTAGAAATAAGCATTGGGGAGAGTGAGCGAGCGAGTGAGCRTGCGTGTGTGTGTGTGCACACATGTGCATCTGGAGAAATATGATGAACAACGCCGGTTGTCAGTGCCTGCCTGGATCAATTTGTCCATCTCAGATCTGCCATAACTGGACTCTTACATACTCCTCGGTCTGAACAAAACAGCAAGGACAAAATGGGTTTTCCAGGACTTTCTGCTTCCATTTATACTAAGACAATTTTTTCTCATAGAAATATGACCTCCCCAGAACTTGATAGTCAAAAGACAGAGCTGCAGCTATGCAGGCGACACGGACGGCACAACAAGCAGGAAAAGTAAACAACAATCTTAAAAATACAAGTCTGGAAGAAAGACAAGGGCACTGAACTGGTTTAAACATGCTTAGGGATCTACCTGCATGTGTTTGCCTCCGACTTACTGTGAATGCTTCTCTGCCTAAGATTTGTTCTGACTGCAATCAAATGGGCAACTACGGGAATTGTGACTGGCATTTTGGAATAAGATAATTATAATCTGTGCTCAGCAAGTGTGGGTTAGCTTTCACTGAAATAAACTGTTCAAATCTATGATGAATATCAACATTGTAGGCACAAGGGGCAAGGCAGTAAATTGTAGTAGGATGAAATACCTACATTTAATTATGTCAAATTATATAGAATTTGAGAGAGTTTTTCTGATGCATGCTATTTAAAGTTACGCCTAACTGCACTTCCTTGCCTGAATAAAGCAGCTTTTGTTGCAAGCTGTGGGCTTGCTTTGTAGTTTATGATTTACAGTTTCACCACATTTTGTCACTTTCTTGTTTCTTGAATGAGATGCTTCTGAACATCTCATTTCATATAATGGGACACAGCTAGGATGACTTACTATATACAGTGTCTTAAGCATGTGTCGCGTGAAAGGGAGCGACGGAAGGCCCTTCCTTATCTTTATAATTTATGTTTGCCTGCCAGAGCCCCCCTGTTTGAGGACTTTCCCTGGATCAGTTTCGCAAAGTAAAAAGAATCTTTGTAATTTACCTTTGCCTGCCAGAGCCCCCCTGTTTGAGGACTTTCCCTGAGACAGTTTCGCAAAGTAAAAAGAATAAGATTTTATTAAAGCGACAGATACAACAGGGTCGGAATTGCCGTTGATAAATGCACTTGCTGCTACAAATTTTCTTTCTATGAGCTCAAACTACCAATTAAGCGCTTTCAATAATAATATATTTTCCCGGGTAACGTCCGACGTTTGTCGGAGGCGCAAGTCTTACCAAAGAGGCGTCCCTGTTTGGGGGAGGGAGAAGGAGGCTCGCTCGTCAGCCATCTCCGGTGAACAGGTCGGCRGTTCAATTTTCTTCCCTTCCAAAAACCTTAGTGAGCTATCCTCTGTTTTATAGTTGCTGAAGGTGGGATGTGGAAGCGCGGCAGACATACTTCATTGGCCAGACTGCCATTTGCGCGGTTGTTGGGGGTATGCCCCCCTTATTTACGTATCGTTATGCAGCAAAGGGCGTGATTTTTAATATGGTAAGCAGGGATAATGAGGCTAGGGGTGCTACAGGTCAACAGTTAGTCTGTGAGCAGCAATTATTTTTTGGGATGCAACCCTTTGTGGTCAGGGGCGGACCGTGACACCTCCATATCGCTCCCTCCTCCACCGTGCAGCTGGAACAAACTGTCTGGCCTTCACCAGCTAGTTCGTTACTCACGTTGCAAAAGGGTGGTGTGCTTTGGCTGCCACGTACTGTTTTTCCCGTGTGCCCCCTTATCTTTCTCCCTGAATTCTCTCTTGTTCCCACATCATGCATGAGCAATGTGTTTTCTTTTTCCTCCAGGATACTCAACTAATTGGACATACAGTATGCTGAGGTATGTATGTAACACACACACAGTCAGTGGCCAGTGCACGATCAGAGTAAAATTTGTGCACTTCTACATCAGCTGGGTGGGGCCAATATAACAAATCTATGTTTGTGATAATGTTTGATCAAACCAACCAGGAGTACAAAACTAACCAGAGATTGAACCAGAACCAGCTTAGCTCACCATTCAAGTCTGTGTCATTAATGGTGCCCTTGGCCAAGTACCAATTTGGGATACTGCCTCAAGAAACACGTGCTGTGTAACCAGGCTCTGCCTGCTCTGTTAGTGGTAGCACTGTCAAATTACAAAGCGAGAGATCTGTGTTTCAGAAGAGAAGAACACCTAATCATTTCCACCGGGGGCAGAGGAAATGGCAGGCTGGTGAATTCGAAATGGTTGCCACCCACACAGTCCAACTGTACGGGACTAAAAAGTTGCCTTCTGTGCAAATGAGAGCCTAAAACCTTCCTGGTCCGACCTGCTCAGCACGCAGGGTCGCTTAGATAGCGAACCTACAGCAGCACGCCAATAAGGATGCATAATATGCAGGAATGGCAGCTGAAATCTTGCTGAGCCTCAAAAAACACATTTAGTTCATGGTGGTGGCTCAGACCTTTTCTGGAAAAAACTACCTGCATGGAGACATTTTGGAGYCAGTCGCTCCTGCTAGGGCTCCACGGTTTTCCCCCCTCACATGCAGCCCTCAGCAGACTTCCCCTGGCCTGGAGGAACTGGGGYACCACAACATGAACAAGTCATGTCTTCCTCAACACAGATGCCAGGGCCTGCGTTGGCTGAGCTACCAGCAAGGTGATAAACCTGGGCGCGCTGATGTTTTCCAGCTGTGCTGTACACAGAACAAGCCAGCTGTCAAAGCTGTCACTTGAATACTCAGATACAGCACAAGGTTTCTAAATTTCCTGGCAACTAACTGGAACAGTTAGCACTCATGACCCTTGACATTGCAAAGGATTTTCAGGAGGCATGTCTAGCAATTTTCTCATGATAGTATCAGAATTAATGAAAAGATTAAAGAGCTTCATTAATAAGYAATATGAGAACAAAAGCCCCTTTAATTTAACTATTCCCACTGGTTGAAAAATAAGCAAATAAATCCAAAGGACCCATTTAGAAAAATGGACCCATTTTTCATATCTAGGTAAATGATCATAAGGTTTCATCTATGTTTCATCTGGACAGATATTACAAATAGTGGAAGGAAATGACTAAAACCCAGTGACAGTCTGTCCTTAAAAATAACAATAATCATCAAACTCACTTGGAATAATACTTTGAACTTCAGTCTCAAGAAGCCAGATGCATTCAAGAGCAGCCACACTGATTTCAGTAAGTGTGTATAGATATAGATATACACACACACACAAATATCAATTCGGTTTTGTAGCTGTGCTCCACTGAGAACATTTTAACCATATCAAAAACTTGACCACCCTCCTCCCCAAACCAGCAGGCTGAATGTATATGATTCCTACACTGTCACAATAAAGCTTTGCAGGAGCATAACCAACATCAACCTAAACAGAGTGAGATGGTGCAGTAACAGCAGCAACATAGTCAAATTTATATTGGGTTTGACTTAACCCACAGCACTATAACAGCTAAGGGCTCGATTCTGCTTCCTTTGAAGCCTATGGTAAAACTCTCAGTGATTTCACTGCTAGTAACATGAGATGAATCACAAGTTCTCCACTGAAAGCTAATTAGGTAAAGGACAATTTCCCAAAGGCTCACCTTCTGTATATACCTGTATTACAGCCTAAGTGGATGTCTCAACCTCTTAATGGCAACCCAAACAGTGAATAGCTATAACTCACTAGAAATGCCTCCATCTGAGGGAGCAAGCAATGGAAGAAGAAACAAGAAAGAATGATGAGGTATAAGACGAGGTGGCTACAGGCAGGGCAAAGCAGTTGGGTAGGAGGGTGGGTGAGTGTGCGCCCATGGCAAAACACATGCAGTCCTGTGGTCTTCAGCCACTTCTAACTCAAGTGTAACAAATGCTAAATGAGGAACAGTTCAACAGTCTAGTTAGGTTTTATTACCAGAAGTGAGATAAACGTCAGCTGTTGTAGTAAAAAAAGTAACTAAGTTGTTAGGAAAAGATGGGGTGGGGGGTGTTTCCACTGGAAAGGAATAATGATTAAGGAGGTTGCTTATTCTGTCCTTGTCCTTAATCCTTTTCCTTATCCATGTATTAACGTTTGAATGGCAACCTGCCCACACTCTCTTTCCCAAGTTAAAATGTGTTTTGTGAATAAAATGTAGGACCAGTGGGTTACAATGTGAGAAGCCATGAAGCTATTCATGGTGCACTTAAACAAGGCTGTGCTTTGCTTCCCCCCTCCCTGCCTCACTGCTCTCTGTAGAGGCTTCTTTGACAACCACTGAAGTCAAGCCAGCAGGCATTAGAGCGTTATCGTCACACAATCTTCCTGCTTTTTATGGTGTTTGAATATATGAGCCAAAGACATACGTGACACATATCTCTCAAGTGTTTTCTGCTTCGACTCAAAGCACTGCCCTGCATCAGTCTAAGCAGGAGAGGAGAGCCTGCAGGGCCGGGCTGAAGCTGTAGGTCCTGTTGGAGGCACCCTCCCCAAGCCTCCTGCACGAAAGAGCCAAAAAGTTCAAACAAATCTGGGCTGGACCTTTTCTGCAAAACACTGGGTTAGCAAATAAAGCGACTAGCTGAGTTAGCTGAGCTGTCCAAGCACATGCAAAGCTGTGGTGCTGCACTACAAATGCCTGCAGGTGGYGAGTCATTCAGTGCCTGTCAAGTCCCAGGTCTGCACTAAACAACCACCTTTCTCTAACACCTCCTCTGTGCAATTGTATCCCACCCGCCATGGAGACCTACCAACAGGACATGCTGCTCAAGGCCAGCCAAAGTACGTCTCCTAGTTCACAGAGATGAGCTGGTCCTGGCTCCCTGATTTGTCATGGCTTATTTCCTGCCTGCCCAGTGCCATAGTGCTCCGACTCAGCTCCTGGAGGAGGGCAGCACCAGTCTATGTTGCCATAGCTTGCCCTTGCACAGACTGCTTTGTAACCCTTTGAAGGTCACAGCCCTCATGTCGCCCGTGCTGTATTGCTGACGCAGCTCAAGTGGAGGAACAGTTTGTGCGAGTGCTCCTTAACTGAACTCAGGCAAAATTAAAGTCACCTGAGACTCTGGCATTTCCCCGCACACTGACATTGTCTCTCCTCGGTCAGCCCCTCAGGAAGAGCTGCCTCCAGCCACTGAGGTCCCACAGGCAACATTGGCAGGGCAGCACAGGGGAAGGGTGTAACAGTGCTGTGGCTTTCCTATCTATTTGGCTTATGGCAGAGCCCCGGAAAGTCAAACAAACTGCTTTTGTGCAAAGTGGGGACAGAGCGCTGAACACTGATGTTTGCAGCTCTTGCTGACAGTCAGGCGTGCAGGTAGACATAGCAGTCATGATTGCTCACCCTCCCCACTCCTCCAAGGGCAGCAACGAAGGCCATGCTCTCCAACCACCACTCTGTTCCTCCACAGTCTCTCCCYTCCCTAGCAGGCAAAGTCCAGGTCAGGCCAGGCCCCAGGCAATCCAAACTCGAACTGTCTGAATTTGTGCTAGTTAACCAAAGAGGTTTTGCCTAGAGAGGGAACAACTGTGCTCATCTGCACTGCTTCATTGCCCAAGCCAATAGGSGTGCTGGTAAGGGCTGTGACAATTAGCTGTTGTCACCATCTTCAGCCAGCTCAGGAAGATCAGGTCATGAAAAAACAGTTCCCTGCTTAGTGCCTCTTTTTCTCACTTCTTAAATTTTATTTTATGTTCTGTCTGTAGGCTCATATGGCTTACTKTTCTGGTGATGACAGATGGAAAGTAACCCTAATGTAGCAACTGATTAAAGCAAGGGTCAGGAAGAATCTAACTGAAAAAAATCACCTTCCTCTTGTATTCTTACTTTTGTCATAATACTGCACACAGCAGCATGGCAGGATGGCAGAACAGTGCACTGTCCTTGATTTCAGCTACTCTAAGGAAAACTTCAGAGGTGCAAAACCTTCCAGGCTCTCGTATCCATCTCCATCCTCTTTCACCACTTCCTCCAGACTACAGAAAATGAGAATTAGGTAGCTTGAAAACTACAAAGCTCTCAAACACTATAAGAACAGTGCAAAAACTGGCATAATAAACTTAGACAAATTACGTTTTCAGCAAGTACTCAGCTGCAAGTAAATAGTGTCATACACCGTGCAAGTAAACAGAAATGATTTAATTACCATATAAAAGTAATTAATTAGACGCAGAAATCAACAGGGAGTTCTCCTCAAACACTGGTGGCACATGACTAAGTTTTAGAATATTTATCCACTGACCTACATGAGCAAAAACAGTGCTTGGGGTGGTTTTTACCTATAATTTAGTGCAATTGTTTTGGGTTACCTTCTCCCCCCTACAAGACAGACAAAAGTACGGCTAAGAAAGGCAACCAAAGAACATAAAACCATTATAAAACCATTTCAAAGCAAATAACAAACCCAATGCTTGGGCTGATTCAGTGTTGCATTTGTAACATGAAAACAGACTAATGATCAAATTCATCAATATTGCAAATCAAAATTTTCAATCCTTTTGTTAGAAGACCAGGGACAATTAGGCAATGTTGCGTATGGACTAGGCCATCACTGCTAGTAGCAAYAGACCCAGAGACAGACCATCTTCTCCCAGCTTTTTGCTCCAGTTACTGTGTGGCCCTAGCATCCACCTAACACACTTCATATGTTGCTTCTCTGTCTCTTTCATCTGAGGTTAAGTACCTAAATCTCAGTGTCCCATAGGAGCTGTCTGCAATCCCATTACAGTCAGTGGAGAATTAGATCCTGTTGCCCACAAAAGCATCTAGCAACAATGCCTGAGATGACTTGGGGCATGCAAGATTCCTCTGGGCTAGCAGTTATGACTGAGAACCTAAGGGAGATCTGAACCCTTCTRGACTAGCAGCTTAAGGTCAGGCAGGATACCTTACGGCATCTCATTTTGCACATAGCAGTCTTAAATAACAATGCACGGCAACTTAACTAAGGCAGTCAATACAGTTGGTTGAGCCTCCAGAATGAATCAGATTACTCTAAAAATATATACTGGTGAGCTGAACAGCTCTGCTGAGCCATACACACCTATAGCTTGACATCTAAATTTAGGCAGTTCAATCTTGAGCTGAATCCCACACACAGCTTCTGCAGGAAGCAATGGGACTGCAGTCCCTTGTCTCCCATTAACTCACCACTGTTGCTCATGCCTTTTGCTGGACTTGAATCACGTCCTGCCCACATGCTATTTTCAGATATTCAGCAGAAACCTAAAGAGCTGCAGCAACTGACTCCAGCCAGAGGATGTTTATAAGGCTAGATTTTTTTCTCTAAATGATTCTCCTATAGGAACTAACTGCCCAGTCCAGCATCAGCCCATCACCCAGAAGACAATCCTTTCTTTCACATGCACAACATGTCATGTGTCCCACCTTACATACTTGGTGRGGATTTGAGCAATTTATTTTGAAAACTGAGGCATGCACCAACCTCAGTGCTTGCATTTTATACAAGCTAACAGAAAAATAGTCAGACATCAGCCATCTGAGCCCCAGAAAACAAAGGGCTCCATTTAGATGCATAAACATAGACATCTAGTGCCATTTGAGATGCCCTAAGGCACCCAAGATACACATGGGGCTGGCAGCTATCACATAGGACCTATGGAAGCAGCAGCTAGAGACTGGAGACCACGCAGGATACCCTAAGGTGTCTCAAATGGTACTTGACACCAAAGCATAAACAACTGAATTAAGTTCTAAAAATCTTGTTTATACTTAAGTCAGATGTACRTCTCCTGTATCTAACAAACACATATCCTGCAGAGCTGCGAAGCAGCAAAACAGCTACAAAAAAATTGCATCCTTATTTCAGGTCTACTGAAAACTGGCAGAGCTTACAGACTGTGTCAGCTTATTTTGTTATGAACATATAATGCTCACTGAACCGCATGAGTTGCTGTGATAATAATCTGTGCCAACTCGCTGAATGGATTCCTTTCAGCTCCTGCCTCTGAAGTTATGTGGCTAAAACGGAGCTTCCACAATATACCAGTACACTGTGAATGCCATTTTTTAGCTACAGAAGCCAGATAGCTGTCTGAAGAGAGTCATGAGCTCAGAACTGATTATCAGACCATAGGAGAGGAAGGTCATTGTGTCAAGACTCCTGGCTACTGCACTACACTAAGCGTATACTACTGTATAATCCTCTTATAAACATTTGCCATTGCACAAGGGAAAACATCTCAATTGGTTTAAATTAGTTTATTATTAATTGGTACACTGTTTATGACTATGAAGTTACGGCACCACAGCCTTAACTGAGTTAGATGACAAGAGACAAGCATACGAGTCTTTCATCTGCAGTTAATAAATCCGTGAACCTATGAAGGCTCTGTGGGTCTTTCTTGAATTCTAGTCTCCTGTCTCAGGATTCAGCAGGATGTAGTTTACACAAAAAGTTGTTAGTGTATAATCTAGCTGCATTTTAGGTAACACAGACATGTGGATAATTTAAAAATAAAAATCTAACTTAATACTAACAATCTCAGAGCAATATTTGCAAAATCTACCATTAAACTATGTACAATAATTGTTTCCAGCGATTAGTATTAAATGAGCATGACCAGATAAGTTACTAATTTTCTGAACTAACAGCAAGAAATAGTGACATAAGTTTTGCTTTAGAAACCATTACTTACAGTAAAAGGATCACTGCTTATTTGTCTTCACACTTTTTGCATAATCTAATTGATCTAATTAAGAAACCTAAGTGGTTAATAACAGAAAATATGACTTGTCTTTGGATTTTATTATTGACAAACTTAATGAGACACACTTATTTGTATGTACACCTTCCTTTTCAATTTAGAACTATATATCATTTTTCCACAACACATACTTTTAACAGCCACCATCCTTGAGCACAGGTTACRTGAATGCACACTGCCATCTAGGCAGGTTTTGGGGAGCAGCACATATTTTAAAATGAACCATCTTTGCCAGGGAGAAATACTTCTGGTATCCAAAACGGAGGAAAGAGGAGTAATTTCTACACTATTAAAAAATTACACATTCCCACTCACTGCAAATATAAAACCTACTTCCCAACCAGATTGTAGTAGTCATCATTAAGAGCAAATATTTTCTGAATATGTTTACTGAAACATATGTTATTTCAGTATTTCCATATATGCAACTTGAATTTAACCTCCACAATAAATTAGAAAATTCTTGCATCTATGAAAACCACAAATACAAGATATACAGTGCTGAGGCTATTAATTAACAAAGCAAATTTTACTTTGGCACTACTGTAATTGTGTCTACTTCATATGCTTTGAAATATAATGCCAGTACATTTTACAAGAAAATTAATAAAATATCTATTGATTTTCTACAAAGAGAGAAATATTTTAAAAAATATTTTCTTCATAGAAAATATAGCTTCCATCATTCAGAAAAAAATATAAAATATATAATGCATATAGCTTATTTAAAGCAATAAATTCTATAAACAGCATTTACAGAAGACTTACAGACAGGAGATTTACAGAAGATTTGACAATGTCATTTTGATTAGAAACACAATCAGTTTCATTTTCAGTTGTATTATCATAAAATTTCTTCCACCTCCTTTCATTCCAGCAGGATGTGGGATTCTGCAGGGAAGGTATGAGATATGAATGTAGAAAGTTACACAAAATGGTAATAGAACCTGAAAAGATTATAATTTAGCACCTTCCATTTGTCCATGTCCCTTGAACATGGCTTTTTTAAATTCAGTTCTGCTGGAGGACAAGCATCATCCCATCTTACAAACAACAAACCAGACTACCAGGATTGCTCCTGAGCTGGGAGAGCAAGATGAGAGCTGCTTAGTAGCCCTGAGAAGCACACCGCAGTGAGATGTGGGTGTGTGTGCATCAGCACCCAAAATCAGAAACGTTGTCCCAAAGGCCAAGATTCCTTTCGATTTCAGTGGAAGTGCCCGATAATGGCTCCCTGAATCATCAGGATGGATGATGGAGGAGCACAGAGGGGAATATCCACTGACATTCAGAGGGAAGTTATCCTCCCGAGCTTCTCCCTGGGTGCCTCAGCCACATCTCAGGGATTGCCCTGAATAGGTCTGTTTAGAAAGATATTCTTTCTCCCTGAAAGCAGTTCCCCCTGAATAAGAGTGGAAATGTGGTTATTTGGCTACTGGCATTTTTTTCCTGCATATAATAAGAAGTAACACAGATTTTTAGCATGAGATTCATCTGTACAGAGAGAAAAGCAAGCAGAGAGACTAGAAACTGCTGAATTCACACTTCATTTAGGTTTTGTAAAAATGAGCAGAGTTGGTACCAAAGATATTCAGTAACAGGCTTTGAAACTACTGTGCTGGAAGAAGATCCACTGCCCTTTGAGCAATGGAATGTAGGACAAGGTAGGACAATTTTCACAGCAAGTATCTTTGCTCTGTCCTTGGCTTGTCATATGGAAAAGAAGGACATTATTAAAAATTAAGTAAACATTTCTACTCAGTTCACAAGCTCTCTGTTATGGAAAATCAGGCTTGCCGGCCTCCATAACAGGGTCCGACCCTAGGTTCCTGCTGAGGCAGAAGTTCGAAGTCAGATTGGAGAGAAATAAAATTTAATGATACACGTGTGGTAATTACAGCTCGAGCTGGGTGCCTCCAAAGAGGGACCCCAAACAAAGAAATCCCTGGGCAATTACACCCTTACAATCTAACTTCCCCACCCCTTAAGCGATAATTTGGACCAACAGTAATAGTTAGGTCTGGGGTCTTCTCCTTCTTCCTTGGGCCCCTTCATTGTCTCTAGGCAGGCTGCTTCTTATCTTCAAGGTTGGCTACTCCTGCCGTCCGTATAACTTCTTTATCTCTCCAGCTTGACCCGGCTCTGGGGCCCCCTTTTACTTATCTAAGTAAAAGTTCACAGCAAGTTCACAGCCTGAGGCCTAAGGCTTCAGCAAATTTAGCTACTAATGCTAAGCAAGTTATGCTAAGCAATTAATTCTAGACAGCTTCAGTTCAATATTCTCTAACACTCTCYATCTGAAAGACTAGAATCCTTTCGGCACTTAGGGATGTTCAGTGTACTTTCTACTAGCACAGGAAAAATACATACTCAGATTTAACTTTATTATAGTCTTTTTGGTAATTTTGTATTTCTATGTCCTCATCAACAGAAAATGGCATGTGCACTGTCTCTTTTTCCACCACTGGCATGAATATGGCAGAGTACTGTTAYTTTTTTTTTTTTTTTTTGACAAGTTAGCACATTTTATTTAACTATTCAGCAGCAGACACATCTCACATCTAAAGGAAAAATAATTAAACATCCTCACAGGTAAGCTCAGGAAGTGTGGGTTAGATGAGTGGACAGTGAGGTGGATTGAGAACTGGCTGAATGGCAGAGCTCAGAGGGTTGTGATCAGTGGCACAGAGTCTAGTTGGAGGCCTGTAGCTAGCGGTGTCCCCCAGGGGTCAGT
>NW_020447237.1:127524-192152 GCF_003343035.1 Apteryx rowi
CAAGTATCTGAAGGGAGGGTGTCAAGAGGATGGGACCAGACTCTTTTCAGTGGTGCCCAGCAACAGGAAGCGAGGCAACGGGCACAAACTGAAACACAGACAGTTCCATCTGAACATGAGGAAAAACTTCTTCACTGTGAGGGTGACAGAGCACTGGAACAGGTTGCCCCGAGAGGTTGTGGAGTCTCCTTCTCTGGAGATATTCAAAACCTGCCTGGACGTGATCCTGTGCAACGTGCTCTAGGTGATCCTGCTTGAGCAGGGGGGTTGGACTAGATGATCTCCAGAGGTCCCTTCCAACCTCAGCGATTCTGTGATCCTGTGAAACTAAAATATTGCAGTAAACATAGCAATGGAGCCTATCATCTGTAGCATCTTTTAATGCAGTCATCTCTTCAAGAAACATGGAGTTCTCATTTTCCTTGCAGAGGGTGAAATCAATATTTTGAGCCTATTTCACATGAAGCCACTCAACTGATAAAGACAGACAATTAATGACACTGGTTAAAGATCTCAGTCAGAAACTAAATTTGGCCAGACACGCGAGTTGGCCTTGCTTTATTTTGTTGAAAATATAGTCACATTCAAAGGACTTCTTTGGGTTTTCCTGAAGCAACAACAAAAACAAGAGACAACATGCGCATAATTTGTTTTATTGAATAAAATCCTGTTTCTAATATTTACACAGTTAAATTTAGAGGTGTACCTAGTGAAGCACTGCAAAATGTGTAATGCTCATACTGCACCTGGAATATCTTTAAATACATCTGAAACTATTATAGGAATCACCWGTCCTTCACTGATTTCATAATTAGCAGGGATTTGAACTTTTTGAAGAATAGCTAAGATGAATATTAAGAATAGTTGACTTCAGAGAAAACAGTCTGTGCTATACGAATTCCAAAACCAAAAATTCTGAGTAAAAGTCAAGAATTTGGAAGGCGGCTTCTGTATTTCCCTGTTGTTCTTCTCATCTCTGCAGAAGATGACAAAATAAATTACAGATTTTAAGGCTGAAAGTAATATCCACAATTTAAACACATACCGCTCAGCATGGGCAATCTCATTTTTTTAATTTATAATGTAATCTGTAATATACAAAAGATAATTTTCCTTTTTCAGGTATAAATTTGGATTAAACCCATTTCTAACCAGTGGTGAAAGTTAAGTTCTTAAGCATAATTGACTTGACGTTTTCTTCCAGTTTGGCTACTTATGCAGATTTGATATAAACACTACCCTTGCCCATTTACCTTCGAGGATGTCTAAACTGTAATTTAACAATGTACTTACTTATGTACAAAAAACTATATTAAAATGCTAAAGCTGCCAAGGCAGACGCTTAGAAATTAGAAATGCTGTAACTGATGTCTAGTGTCTGGACAACACTAATTATGGCCATTTACACATAAACTTTACAATGAAGTGTCTTCCATCCCACTCTGGTATCTGGTATCTTAAGAAAAGAGTGTCTTTTTTTTTTCTTCAAAACTTTACTAGATATACTATCAATCTACCACTTCAGAGAAGAGGCRCCTTGTAAAACAAGCAACTGCAATCAAGACTTTTCCCAAATGTTTTTCTGTTTTTAAAGACAATTTCATTATTAATGATCTTGCATTGACTCTCAGCAAGCTTTGAATGCAAGACCGAGATCAACAGAGATTTGCAACAATTATCCTAACAGACTAACTCATAGCATTAGTAGACTGTTATCTTATATTTGGACTACCCACTGGCTGTGAATGAGACATAATTCACCGGTCATTTTCCTAATTTTTTTGCTATTCAGCAGGAAAAAAAAAGTCAAGAACCAGGAATCTTGCATTCGATTCAGGCCTCTGGAAGTTGTTYATTCTAGTGGGTTACAGACAACCCATTATGAACAGCAAGTCATCCTAGCCTGAGACATTTGTGATCCTAAGTTGAAAAAACTAGTTGTTAGTGTCAGGTTAACAAGAAATGATATTGCATAGTCTCTCTCATATTTTACTTATTAAATTGGGAGAGGAATTATATTTTTCCTCTTTCTCAATTAAAATTTATGAGGCTCTGTCTAACAAGGACTAAAGAGAACAGACAGTTACTAACCTAAGTATCTAATGGCTCCCTTCCTGTTTCCCAGCACAACATATTGCTTGAGAAGGGAAGGCATTCCTGTTATTTGCAAGTGTCTCTGAACTGGAGCACTGGTTCTGTGCAAACTATACTGGATGTTAAAAATGCTTCAAATACAGGCTTGGAAAGGAAAAAAAAAAATCACCCCCCCTCATCCCATAGTATTAATTAAAATGCCAGCTCTTCCTAACCTTGTAGTATGCTTAAACTTTCTAATAAATAAATAAATAAAATTAATGCAAGAAGAAGAAAGGAAATTTGAGACTAAATGATTTCAATTTTGATAGTTATAATTGTAAGTGGAAAGTGTTCCCTAATGAAGTTACTCAGTGTGATAACTCAGTATTTTTACAGACTAAATTTGTAATAGTAATGGTCTCTGTATATACACATACACACATATACTCTCTCACACAGGTTAACTGTCATCTGGTAAGGACAGCTTTAAAATTCAGAATTTGACAAGAAATCAGGATATAAAACATGGTAGAAAAGGCTGCAAAAGGTAACAGGAAACCACCTGGCTATTTGTCATTTCTATACTACAGCCACTCATAAATATATCTGTGTATCACTAGAGTATATTTTATAAAATGCATTGGCTTTTTTCTTCTCTTTTATCTTTTTTCTTTTCTTTAATGAACAGCCAGACACCATACCASCTATCCAGGAACTGTGTAACCATCTTAATCTCATTGCTTCTTTTTTCTTTATCTTTTTTCCTACTACAAAGAGTTATCTGGAATACAGCTGCCTACCTGGAAGCTATTTTCCTTATAGCTAATATAGCTACAAATGTTAATCACTAAGAAGCCACTAAAAGATACAGATTTTGCTCTTGTCTCTCTAACTGATGAGGTATACAGCATGCATTATTGAACTTGATCTTTGAGCAGGAAAACTATCATCTGTACTGTCAATCTCCAGATAAGCAACTATGTATGCGTGAGACACTTTCAACACAGGTTTGAATAAACCCAAATACACAGTAAGACAATAAAAATGACTGACTGTAGCATCCAGCTTGAGGCTCTGCATTAGCCTCAGACATAGTGCAGTAAGTGATTTCAAGTGCATGAGAGGAACCTTTTTGGATAGGAGGCACATTTGTACACAAAGCAAGCAGATTTCAGATATGGTTGGTCTTTTTTATTTCTTTATGAAGAAGATACAGAATTAATCTTTGTTAATTAAGAAATGATTTTCTAGACATACTAGTAACTTAAAAGCATAATGTTATCAGTAAAAATAACTTTGGAGTTAACATCTCCATGCTGTTATTCAGAACCTGTTTCCAGGTCTGAATAATAGCAAGTCTGAAGATGACTTTCAAACACAGTCGTAGACCATGAAATATACAATTTGGTGTTATTTGGTAATGAGTGAAGGGAATCGTATCACTGCAGACTTCCTGAAATGAAGTTGCAGATAGCTTCTGACTCAAAGAGATCTCAAGTCATGTTAGAAAGGATATTCTGATATATAGAGTAGATAGGTTTGACAATTTTATTATTATATTTTTAACAAACTGCTTGAAAGTAATGGATGAAACAAATTCTAGTAACAAATTCTGGTTATGAGGGGAAAAGAAGAAAACAGCCAGGCACACCACCAGGGTGTAGTCTAACAGAAATGACCTGAAACATAAGCAAAGCAATGACTTAGCCAACTTGGCCATTTCTGTAGCTTGAAAGCGAACTCTACATGCCTCTCCATCACTGGGACCGGCTAGCTCCTCTTCTTCTCTCCAGCAGTAGGACAAGAAGAAGCCCCACTTTCYTAACATCCACAAGACTATGGTTCTGCTCAATTCCACATAAACTGTAACACTATTTCTGAGAAAATATATCCTTGGGTCTCCCTATACATGAGGCAGTTTGGAATACATTAACCTTAGCGTTCTGGACTAACAAATAACCTCATCGATTAATGTTATGATGAATACAAAAAAAAACAGTCAATAAGCTAGCCCCTAGGTATGCTAAATGGATTTTATTAGTTGTTCATAACCTCCTGTGATATTTGTGCATGATGCAGCCCACAGGAGAAATTTAAATATGAATGAAGATGACTTCTCCATATGACTCAGTCCATATTACCTTCACAGAAAGGTTTAGTGCAGGTTTCCAGTTTAGAAACTGGGTTGTATACAAGTTCACTGCAATCCTAGAATCCATTTCTTTCTCCTCATACCTCCCTCACTTTACCATTGTATGCAGGAATGGGGGTTAAACTAAGTCTCTGAACCACCAGATCTCCTCAGTTTTTCTCCCTCTATTTGTATAGAGGTAAGAATGTTTAATCTCCAAGAAAGGAACAGATTATAGGGATAGGATACCTATCCCAATAGGCCAATAACATCCAGTTCTCTTAAGGACAGCTGCACTGACAGAGGTACCAGATTCAAAAGAAAATAAGTCTTTAATAAGTTTAGTACAATTCAGATAAAAGGCAAGGACTGAAAAAGACAGCATTTACCACATATTCTATAAAACAGGCTACAACATTCTTCAGTTGTGGTATGTCAATAATGGGCAATTTACTTTCTGGAGACACTGCTTCATTGGCCCCACTTCACATATGGTAACTCAGCCTTATGGTACCAGGGGAAATTAAGTTAGGGAAATGCAAAAGGTGGTCCTGAAAGTAAATATGTATATAAATAGGACTAACTTTGAGGTATTCACCACCTCCTATCCCTTGCCAAAAATGTAATTTATAGCTTAACACACAGGTAAAACGGACACAAGAGGGCGCCCCTAATATAGGRCACAGTCCTATGGTCAGTGTCAACAGCAAAGATCTGCCTAGTTACATGTTACAGGATCCCCCCATTCCAAAGGGAAACGGGCCAGTTTTCTTTTTAGCTTAGAAGCACAGGACCCATCAAGAGCCGATCTCAAAAACTATACTACCTAATTCACCTAATTAAAGGAACTACAGCATACAGTGTGTTCATACTTTTCCTAACTATTAAACTTTGGTCAGCAAACACAAAAAGTTCTATAATAATAATGCACAATCTTTCTTAAGTCCTGGTTGGCCAACACAGAGTCTAATGGTACTTGTGTGTGTGCAGGAAGACACTTAGTATTATATTACAACAAAATCAAAGACAAAATGTGTTTCAGACTCTGCGAAGAAATATATATTACTTCACAGTCTAGGTGCTTGAAGGGTTCTGCAAACAGAAATCTTCAAGTGTGTCCAAATTATGTGAAAAATATACAGAAACATCTTTTTAGAGTGTTAAATACAAGTCTTAAATCTGTATTTGAACAGAACTGTAAGACACTACAGACAGTTCACACATTTTCAATGTACTACATATGTCTGTAATGCAGTGTAATTCAGTACAAGCTGGGACTTACTGGTACCTCACATGATTACAGGCCACCATGAAGAGTGAGAAATTCCAAAATTTAACAACATGCTTTACCTGTGAAATAATTGTAAGTCTTTTAATATAAGTGAAAATACATCCTGTCAATTAACTATTAGTTTCACCTGATCTTATTTCTCAGGATACAAGATGTTCAATTTTCTGATTGATTAAGCAAGGTAATTTGCTTTAAACATTGATTTCAACAGCACTGTTTAAAAACAGTCCAACAGCTTTAAGACTGAAGGCCTGAAGCCGTAAGGGTCAATTTCTGATATATTAAAAAAAAAAAAAAAAGAGAGAGAGAGAGAGAGAGAGAGAGAAATAGTACTTTACCCCCAAACCTTCCAATCACTCTGTCAGAAAGCTCACAGGCAAACTTTCAGTATAAGACATTATTTCTCACCTGTATTACTTCTCAGTAATTAATCATTTTTCGAAGCGCATCATAGCATTTCCATTTGTCTGGGATGTAGAAAGGCTCAAAGATGTGAGGGAAAGGAGTGTCATAGCCACATACTCTTGAAATAGGAGCCTCTAAATTCAAAAAGCACTCCTCCTATTAAAAGAAATATAGGATAAATGTTAGTGAGGCCATTAYTTTCAGAAGTCTTGCATCACGAATTGAGTTCTAATGAACTTTGCCAGACTGAAGGTCCTGGCAACTGAAACCTTCTATTTATATAACAGCATAAGTAGTCCAGACCAGAATAGTGCTTCCTTTTGCTCAAAGGTACATATTAAAAGAACAACTTGTATTAATGTTATTTTGATTCTCGACATATGTGCTGCACTTGGTTGTATGCAGGTTATTTTTAGTACATCCGCTATACATCCAAACAAGTGCTGCCAAGAAACAAATATTTTAGGAACAAAGGAGTAAGAGTTTCTTTCCTGTGCCACCTTTAAACAAATAGGAAAATTACATAATTTAAAAGTGTATATTATTTGTTGCATATATGAACATCACATTCAAATGTATTTCAATCTTTAGAGTGGAAAGCTATGAACTTGAACTTATATGGATTTGCATACCTTCAACACTTTTGAGTCAAATCCATGTTCTACAAATATAAACACAATCTTTGTTCTGTTGAGAGCTCAGATTCGGCAACAACCGCGAGAGCTGCATTACTCAACCTAGTAGGGCACAAAACATTACAAACACACCACACTAACCTGAGAGTGACCCGTGGGAACATGCATCAAGTGTTATCAGCTTTAATAACCAAACAAGTAACGGGGTTTGAATCTTCCTACTCTCCCCAGCAGCAGAGTGAGAGCAGAGACCTTGACAGCCAGCAACAAATGGACACAGTAATAACTTTGCCAGATCAAACTGATGTCAATGCTAATTATCATCTTATTTTTTCCCCGTATCTTTGGCATATATATTTGCTTTCCAGACCAGACAAATGAAGGGACAAAATATGCCTCTCCTCCTGGCCTGTCTTTCATGGACTGCAACAACTAAGACATCCTGGCCAACTTCCCCTCTCCCTGGCTCAGAAAAATCAAAGGTGAAGTATTATTGGCCACAGTCCTTTTCCACCAGGCCCATAAAGAAAACAGTCAGACAGCTGTGTTTTTCTGCAGCAAAGCGCTAAGTATTTTCTCAGACTGATGAACTCGTTTGAATGCAAGCTGCCTTGCAATCCATGGCAGCCTAGCTCTAATTTTCTATGCTATCTATACATCATGATATATGGCAGCATAGAAGGTACTCATAACACACTGTGACTATAAGCTTTTTCTCCAGCTACCTCTTCTGTACAGTGTTAAGTGACATTCTCCTTCAAGGTAAATGAAAGTAAAAAATTCAGGAAGTTTTCTGGTTGCATACAGTGTTGTTACATTTAATAGTAAAATAATCCACCTAGAAACTTCAGAGTCTGAATAGCTCTGAAGTAAACATACATGCAAACAGTGTAAAGGTACTTTTGAGATCCATTTTCCAGCACACTATTGCTTTTTCTTGTAAAGTGAAAGATTCACATTACTACAAAATGCTGGGAAATAGTGTATTAAATCCTTTACCTGTCCATGAGATATACATGTTTTCCATTCAGCAAGGTTGTGGTGTCCAATCCCAATCTGCTGGCAAGGAGGATATTTTTGTTTCTAATCCGTCCTCGCTTCCCATGTTGTGCCTGCCAAATAAGACTATTGCTTTGGGACCATCCAATTTTGGCCTGTCTAAACCAATTCTACACTGCTCCAATTCTACACTGCTCTTTTGGAGTAACTGTCATAGGATCATCAACGAGGAGACACCTTTATTTCGAGTCATAACAGGCTCTAAGAGGACAGCCCATCCCAAATGAAGTCTGTCAAGGACACTCATTACAGTTCCACTGAAAATATTCACTGCAATGTTCCCCATATGCTGGGCATCTGTGCAGAAAGTAGCACTGCCCCTTCAGTAGGCTAACCAGCAGATAGTCCAAAAAAAGTTAGCCACTACTGGCAGATGGACTACTATGCTCCACTGAATGGGTCTGCAGGTAATTTTTGCTGGGCTGTAAATATAAATTTCAGATGGTAAAGCCAAGTCACACAAAATAGTTGGAAGCGTGTATTCTGTTAATACATTTTCTCATAGAGAATCCCAAACAGCTGTTACAAGCACCCCTTCTGTGGTTTTAAAACTCAGCAATTTCCAAACTGCATTTTCAAAACCTTTCAATTTGAGCACATACCTAACGCTTAGCAACATTTACAGCTTCAAGAGTTATGTGGATTTCCTTACCTCAGTAAGGAAGTCAGAAAGCTGAGATGAGCAGGGAGTACTGTATTGTCACATACCAACCAAAAATGAAAAACCAAGAAAGGAAGAGGAATTATTGCCTATCTCTGAACTACTATCTGTGTGTATGTGTATATGCACGATTCTTTTATTACTTTTTTCTGGAGGTAAGTGTGTGTGTGTGTGCATCCACATTTTTAACTAAATAATTTCACTGTATGAGTTTCTTCCAGAGAAAGAAAAAAGACCCAAACCCCAGTGAAATCCATGAGGGAAACTCTCTACGTACACATTATCTGACTGAAGTCAACACAGCTTCATACCCAAGTGGCTCTGACTGTAATATTGTGTCACAAATGGGATTTCACTTTGTATTAGTTTATTTTTTTCATCAATATTCTTATGACTTCACAGTAGGGTAGCTGGGTTTACTCCTGCCACATGCTAAACATTTAGTATTCAAAAAAGTCCCAAAACAAACAAAAAAAMCCCAAACCCTCCACACACACAAGTCCACACATTTTGTGCATGAGAACAAACTTAAGGAATTGTCCTAAGATAACTTAGGGAGAGACCAGTGCCTTTTTTTTTTTTTTTTTTTTAAATCAAACCAGCTGATATATTTGGAAAAAGATATTACTTTGTTACCAGCTGTGCTTTGGATAAATTCAGGCATGCATACAAGTCTTTTGTAGGATTGAGGCCTTTGTTTAGTTTTATGTATAATTAGGTTTGGAGCCAGTTCTGTTTAAAATAAAACTAATAAGGCTTATCAATTCAAGAGTTTTTGATTTCATCTCTGAAGTTTCTGGAAGAATATATTCAGTTGTATGCTTTAAATCCAAATCAAAACAAACTTTTTCACAGAGATGCAGCATATGAAACTGATTGCCTGATGGCATTAACTTAACAACTGTAGTCTGAGCAAATGAGATGATATTCTTAATTACATGAAATTACAGCTCAGAAAAATCATAGTGTTAGCAAGCATTATAAGCCAATATAAACATTTTTTATATAGTCTGTGGCCATATTTCAAACTCATCTCCCCTCTTGAGCTTGAAGGGCACCTAGCTCAAGTGACCTACCCACCAAATTAGCCTATCTTACACAGATTCTTGTTCACAGCTGCTATATGCTATAAAAGAAAGATTGTATGAGAAACAACAGTTCACCTAATGATGAATATGATACTGCTGCATCTGCTGTACATATTGTTGTGCCAGATTTTTTGCACTTGCACAGGCACATTATAGAGAAACAGGACTGAAAGCAATAAATAACCAATGTCTAACTTTTTAAAGACTAATAACAGCCATCCATTGTACAGGCTTACCAGAGCAAGTCTACTGCAGTATTAAAGGGGTAGTAGAAGATAAACATTTAAAATTATGTGCATTTACTCCATACTACCTGGGTATACAACAGCTGATTTTGGCCCAAAGCCATACTAAAGCCTTCAGTAAGTCCCTGCGTATTTCAGGGAACTTATTTTAAAAAACTGACATCTTTCAAGGGAAAAAACTTAGAAAAAAGTAAAAAAAAAAAAAAAAGTAAAAAAAAAAGTAAAATTTTTATACTTTTGGAAGTAAAGTAGGTATTGGGTTTCTCATTCAAGATAAAACATTTTAAAATCATTTCTGAAAATTTGTATGAAATATTTATGTCATACTTATTTAGCAGAATAGCTACTAACTTTCAAAATTTAACTGGAGTCAAAAAATATTTTTTGTTAGGGAAAAATGCTCAGAAAGGAATATGTATATTTAAGAATGTAATATATGAAAATTGCTTTAATTAAAAAAAAAATCCACACAAAACAAAAGCATTCTTCTTCCCACTTCCTAACTGCAAGGGTCAAATTCTGGCCCCAGTTAACTCAATATGAACCTTGCCAATTACCCTCGCTTGCCTGAATTTCATTCAAAGACTCCTAGGAAATACATCCTTATATACTATAAAGGCATTTTAATTGGTCACATTCTACATGTGTTGCTTAATACCCATTTAGGAAGAATTTTCAAAACAACTTAGAAGCATAGATTCCACTTAAAATATATTCTTGAAACTCACAGCAATCAGTCGAATGTGTCCGTCACACACACAACACTTCAAAACAATCTCGTGCCTTCATTTTTRGAAGGGATGTGAAAAACAAGGACTTGCTACATGTTGCATGATCATATTTCAAATACGTCCTCTGGTGTTGCATAGACTCCCAATATTTCCATAAATGACACTATTCTAGTATGCTGATGTGGAAAATTTTATCCAAGTTTTTTTTACCTTTAGATTATCTTTCAATAAGGTACTTATGTGTATACTTTACTCTTACCACACAAGCAATCAAATAATGAGATTCAGGTACTCAGTACTGACTTTCAGTGCATTGCTAAATCATGGTCTGACTAAAAACATTAAAATACATGAAACAATGAGAATTACAGGTATTTATAAGGATATGCAATGGTACAACAAAAGATAAAATAACAAAACAAATAACACATTATTGGACATTATTGAAAGAAAATATTGCCCACCCTTCTGCAACTTATAGAAAATTAAAGCGATCTGATACACAGTTTAGGGAAAGTGATTTCAGGCATCTGGCCAATAAGCAAATAGTTAAGAGTTTATTGCTCCAGAGCTTCCTTCCTCTGAAGGGAATCTATATCATTCTGTGTTTAGAGCAAAAAAACCCTCCATATGCAAACAACTCAATAGGTAACAGTGAACCACTATTTAATGTGTTGCTGCAGTAAAAAAAAAAAGCAAGACAGACAACTCTGAACTGATAGTGGTCTCCTTAACTATCCTACTTAGGTCTTTCTCTCTTTACTTCCTTATGTTTTGGATCTATTTCACTTCTCCTCTTACTGATATGATTAGAATTAGCAAAAAAGGAATTGTTTTTTATTTTAAAATTCTCCTACTCTGTAGAATACCCCCTAAGCTGATTAAACTTTCCCTTAAAACTCTGTTATTTCTGCAGCATTTCAGGAACTGGTGGTCTCTCCAACACTATTCTTATTTTGTAACACTACAGATATTAAAACGAGATGAAGAGCTATAAGCATATCACATGACTACAGAGTTACTGTATGAGAACACGGATTATATAATTATTTTTTCAGTACAGGAATTTACTTTCTGCAGGATAAACAAAAGTCAATTGTGAAGAGCAGTATGAACAGGCAGAGTTTGATGGAGGTTTTAGTATTTCTTCTGGTATTATTATAATAAAAGTGAGACTAAACACAAGGTTAAGGTCCATTACATAAGACAAACCGTGGGAACATTTTTCATGCAAGACTACTTATTTTTCTACAGAGTCCAACTGCAAAATCTGGATGCAGTAATTGGATGGTCTGTTCACACCCAGGAACAGAGAGACTAGCTGCAAAGGTCTACTTCAATTGCGAAGTTTCTGACAATTAGAACTCTGAATTTTGCTATCTCATCTCTAGGCTATAATATAATAATAATAAAAGATACATACATCTTTTTTTTTCCCCAAAGAATTTTTCAGAGAGAAACTCATAACAGAATTAGAGATTCACTTTGTGTTCTAATATTTTTATTCTATATATGCTCCTGTCATAAATTACCATGTGGTTTCAAATAGTTAAGAAAAACTATCCCATATCACTTTTAGATGAATTTTACATTTATTTTACCTATTACTTCCCCAAATGAATTTTCAAGTGTAAAATTTCTACTGATGCAAGAATAAGGTGAATTACTGATGCAAGAATAAGTAGATTAATAGTGAGCATGGTGAGCTCATTTAAAACTTTTTCAATAAAGCTTTCCCCCTCCTCCCCCCATGTCAAAGCTTCTTCTATAGTAAAGAAATTAGATGAAGAAAGATTTTTCAAAAGAAGCTTTCAAAATAGGTTAGTTGATAAAACCCCATTTTTYAAAAGGTGGATTTCATGTAATAAGAGTCAGCAGATAGTAAATAGAGATTACAGGATTTTTCCCCTCTGGTTTCTGTTTATAAAAATTCTCTAATTTGAACAGTTTCCTTTCAATAAGAAAAAAATCCAAGCATCTCCAGTTTTCAGGTCTCACAGTTGTAGCACAATACTTTCTCTGATAGCTGCAAAAACAAAATTTGCTTTGATTTGCATATATATCTTACATACTTATAAATGGTCACTTCTATGAGCTGCATAAGTACTATACATTTATAAGACATTTTCAAGGTTTTTTTGTCTTGTTTTGTTTTTTAAGAGGGGGGCTCTTTTTTAACTGCTCAGCAATAGCCAACTTAAAATACTTGTATAAATCTGTTCCTGAATGTTGTAATGGCAATATGATTTTTCCTCAAAGTGAATCTAACGTGATATTTTAAAAAAATGTTTAAATACTATCAAAAAGCTTCCTGCTTTTTGAGATCACTTAAAACAACCCTTTTATAACTTAGCACAACCTGAACATTTCATTTTATTTGTTACCAGCTCTTAAAATTCACATAATTAATATCTTGTCAAATATGTATTAATAGTTCACTGCTAAAATTATGTATTTTATGATTGCAAAATTGATAATATTTTTATTTATGAAATACATCAGCAATTAAAAATAAAGAAGCAGTCTGAGAGGGGAATCTATTCTGTATAATTTGTTGGCTTGTTACCACAAAAAAAAGCAATTAATGGTTTCATTGAAAATATTATCTTTATAGAACTGATTCACATAAAACAATATTTAAACACAAAGTCCAGTATAAAAGATAAAGTATTATACCATAAAATGAACAAGCTTATTTCATAACAATTCACATCCCTCTTACATCCATCACGCTAAAACAAGCATTTAGTTCAGCTATTTTTAATCATAAGCATTGAATTTGTTTGCAGTGAATATATTTTCTGACCACAGCGCTTATAGAATCCAGACATACACAACATAATGCAACATTCCTTTTTAAAAGTGATACTCCTTATAAAGATATTTTCTGTAATGATTAATCCAACTTGTTTTAAAACATTCTATGAAACATTACATTGTCACACCCACCTCAAAAAAAAAAAAAAAAAAAAAAGCAAAGCTTCATATATGAATTCCCTGTAAAAAGATCTTTCCCAGAAATGAAACTGTATGTGCTTTTTAACTGCTGTTTTCATTCAAAGAGAAATACAAAGGATTTATGGCGTTACTAAATAATACATATTTCTTTTATATCTGACACACATGCATTTTTAGAAAACATATTTCTATGTATACCATATGTTTAAAAGGTTTCCCAATAAAATGCCAAAGGAATTTGAATGAAGAGACATTACAATTGCGAGCAACATAAACTGAAAATAGTAAAAGTTGAGGTAACCCAGACAATATAAAACATAAGAATACAAATATTCCTGTGTCATAAATAATGTACCATCTTTTCAAAATTGCTCTTTTCAGGCAGGACAGAATTTTTGATGGTATAGCCATAATTGCATTCCCATAAGATGATGTTAGGTCACTATAGCAACTTTGGGTGGCTACACATCAGCAGTGGTCTTGCAAGCTAATACTCTTAATAAAAGCTCTTTTCTGTTATGTGGAAGTAAAAATCCACAATTTGTTTGAAAGATTAAATGAACTTTTCCTGAAAATTAGTATCTAGAGCATCCAATATGTTTATTTTCTATAATTCTTGATACTTGGTTAATTTTTGTTGCATATATGCAAGTCCATGTTTTGCTCCTGGCATATCACTAGCTAATGACATCAAAAGGCTGTTTTAATTTCTTTATGTCACTGAAAAATGTGTATGTTGCACATTTTTCCAGACCACTTGCAATTTCTTTATACTACAAAATAACCAATTTGCTCTGTCAAGCTCATTACTTCCATTTCACAGAAAAGAATGTGCATAATTACACAAGTATATCAAATGAAGTAATACATATTTCTTTGTGTTCTTTCTGTTGTCTTCATCATCACTTGCACCTCTGGGAGTTATAAACATCCTGAAAGAGGATCTGACCAGATATTCAGGATAGATTTCTCCCTCTGAGATGGACTTACTTAATTTTAAAAATCTACATGTATTATTTTGGTGGAGTCATACCTTTTGTATCCCACTTGCACTGAAATGAATTGCTTACAAGCAAAATAACATTACTACTTATGAAATATTCACCAGGAATTAAAAGGTTGTGCAATTTCTAAAAGGAGAACAAACCAACTTCTCTAACCTCAGTATTTTGTGGATGACAGGAGACATCAAGGGTTCATCTACCTTAGATTTTATACAGGGTCTCATCACTATTCAGTTTCATAACACAACCCTGTTTTGCACAGAAGACTTCTATATGGACTCAAAAATATTTTATTGTTTATTTTATACCTCTTTTGAGCTTCATTTGTTGCATCACTTGAGACAACACAAGTTGTCTTCGAGAAAGACTGTCTGATGCAGCTAAGTTCTCATTCATACACTGGTTTGAAGACTGCAGTCAAATTTTGGCTAGCTTCACAAGTGACCAGTCTTTAACAACCCAATGCAARACAGATACCATTTGTAAAAATCTATTTGTTAAATTTAGAACAGAATCACTCAAACAAATGTTCATGGCAACAGCATYAAGTTGAAGCTGTTGGGATTAAAGCCTTGGTTGATGACCACAGAAATTTAGTTGTTTGGTAGTAGAGCCCTACAAAAAGAGGCCACATCACATTCCCAAAGCGTTTACAGAAAGAGAAAAAACAAACTTCTGTTTTTGTTAAACAACTTATCCTTCCCACACGAGGACACAAACAAATACAAAGTAATTTTCATTCCCTCCCATCCTACTGTGGGTTTTATGTTAAAAGGCTGAGCCTTTCCATTAAAACGTTACACAATTTAAACCCAATTTGGGGGAGCCTAGGACTAGAATTGAATTATATTCAATTCAAAACGACTCACTGACAGAAATTAAGTTCCTTCCAGTAAATTTATCATTTGCGTTGTGTTGCATGAGATGCAGCAGCAGGCACTATTCTTCTCCACAAAATCGATGCAGCAAGACAGAAAAACTCAAGAGGATGTAGTAAGACCTCCAGTTTGAGAGAATATGCTATTGTTTTAAACGAACCAAAACAGTGCTTTTTGGTAAGGGGAGTCTTTTGACACTTAATTGTAATCCACTTGAGGACCACTTCCCATTTTTTCTTTACAAATGCTAGAAATACTATTTTTTCTAGACATGTATTGCTGTGCCATTTTGAAATATGGAAGCAATCTAAAGTCATTCCTACAAATTACATATTCTATACATTTTATATCCAAAATACCACAAAATTCTTCAAATAGAAACTATTTACTCTGTAGATTAGTAAACAACCTTATAGTGTGCTCACTGCAAAATGTCTGTTCTATAGTAAATTCCAAGCTTCCTGTGCACGTTCTTATAACCAGCACAGGGATCCTCATGTTTTCTGAAAGCTTGCCCTGAACCCCACAGATATCTATAATGACTTCCAAGGTCCAAGAGTATCTGAAGATACTTGCTTTATTTAGTTATCTGGCATTACTAACTCATCTGTTTAGTTAGTGATCCTACTAATTGTTACACACGCATTAACGTAGATGAACCACCCAAGTGAAATCACTGGAACTAACATGCCTGCATAAAATTATTTATATGTGAAAAGGTTTGCAGATTAGAAGTCTTTTTTCTTCACGAATGAACAATATAGTAAGCATTTGTTAAGCTTTTTAGTGAGCATTATCCTCCTTTTAATTACATCCTTCACCTTTTAATCGCAAAACTAGGAATATTAATATCATCAGATTTTATACATTATCATCATTTATTTAAATGTTTTGCAAAAACATCTCCTTGTTAAGGCTCAATATGCCAGGAATAACTGGAAAGATTTTCTTTTAAGAGCTTTAATAGCCAGTAAGTGATATTTTTATTTTTACAGCTGTTTAGGTACTTCAGATATTCTTGCAAAGACAGCCATGTCAATCTACATATCTTGCACAGTAAAACCCTCATAAGAGTACTTCATTCAGCACATACTAATGAAATTCTAAGGAAATGTAATTTCAACTGCTGCTATTAAAAAATTTAAGACAACATATTTCCCATTTTTTACCGAAGCGTTTGCATTTTTGTGACAGAGTAATGAAAAACTTGCTGTCATTCCCACTGACTGTCGTTGAACGTACCACTATTGCAAAACTGGAGTTTGGCCAATCAGTCAGGGAGATCCAAGTACAAAGGAAATGATCCATTTCACCTATAAAAAGGTGAGAACTTATCTAGAATTTTTCCACATAATTTTTTAATATATAATCTTTGCAAAATGAATCCTCAGCAGGGAGAAAATATTAGGTTACTTCAAGCAGATGTATAAGTAATTTTACAGTATATTCCTTAAATCAAACTGCTGCTTTTCTTACATACTAAATTTATAGGAACCTGCTTGATGATTCAGACCTTCAGGTAGAAGTATTGTAGTGCAAAGCCTGAGCTTATGTTAAATATCCTCTTACATAATGGCTAAAGTAACTGTTAGAATAAAAATTACCTCTTTATACTTTCTAGTCAACTTTCCTATGGAAACAAACTTAAGCTGAACAAAGAGAAATGCGAGGAGGTTTTATGGAAAGAATATTCTCTAGAAAAATACTCAGAGCCACTGAATGAACTGTACCAAAGACTTAGATTCTGGGTACAGACTACCTTCAAAATTTTATATCAAATTAGGCACAGCTTTCTTACAAGTAGCCTTTCTTCCTTCCTGAAGAGAGGTACATTCTTGATAGTTTTAATCTCTTTTCACTACAATTCCTAAATTATTCCTTACACAAACTGGTTATATAACAATTCCACTGTAAAAAAAAAAACACAAAAAACACAAAAAACACAAAAAACTAGTATTACTCTCCTTGTTCCATTTACCATTTATATTAAGAAAACCTCTAAGATAAAAAGAATTATTAATTTTTTCTCTCATAAAAAATTAATATAGCTCTGTTATATTTAGAAGAAATGAACTATAAATGAAATATTTTCAGTTTAAAATGTTTAAATAAAGCTATCAAAAAAGTTATCATTATATCTCTTATCTTACAAACTGCTCTAAAATTGAAGATCATGAATAACATATTTCAAAGACTACGATATTTTAGTTTAATTTTATCCCCAAATTAACAATTCAAAATTTCCAACCTGATTTTGAAGCATTAATGAGCTACATGTATAAAAACAAGTGTGTGGGAACTGTGAGGTATCCGGCACCATCACTTAAAAACAAAAACATATACAACAGTATTAATTATGTTTAAACAATAGAGACATATATTAGCAAACGTTAACTTTATATTCTAAGAGTCTCGCTGAAGTTTTCATTGGATTTAGCCCAAGTATTTAACTTGGTCCATGTTTTGGAACTGGCTGTTTAAATTTCATACATGAAACAATGACCTGAACTTTATTTTTACATTAAATCAATTATGGAATTCTATTTTTCACTCCACTAATAAAACTTTCTACTTTACAGCCAAAACCATAAATCTTTTATGTAGCTTAATCTACCTCTTCCACCAACAACACTTGCAACTGCATAAAGAATTTTTTAATGAAGAAACTGATGAAGAACTGAAATATCTGCACAGCTACCTCAATTAACATGAAGCAGCTGGCATCATTTTTTTTCCTCTCAGTTATATAAAGTGTCATTTAAACTACAGTTGCCATATATTTAAAGGAATGAAATGTAAAAATAAGCTAATGGTAATATTGGAAAAAGAAATTGCAATTGACTGCAAGCTGTTATTTTTTTCCCTATATCACTGTTAAATTAAAATGTTTCCCTCATTTAAGTAAATCAGGAGGTTCTTTCTCAATGTATTCAGTAAATAACATTCTTGCTGAGATTAATCTTTCAACACATGCTGCATTCTACAGGAGTGGATATCACCAGCTAATGATTTTTAATATCACAAATATCAAACAGAAGTACAGTACAAATGAGGATTATTTTACTATTTAAAAGGTCTGATCCTGTGTAGCTAGCCAATAAACAATGATAATCTGCCTCCCTTGAAAAAAAAAATTCCATGGGTTGCATTAAAGCAGGATTCTTTAAGACTAAAGAAAATCTCTATTAATTCCTTTTTTCAATATTTAAAATACTTTTAGAAACTCATTGGCTTCTTGTTTCACCTAATCTCCAAGTAGTATAATTATACAGTAGCATAAACTCTAACCATTTATAATCACAGAAATTGTGATATATGATATATAATAGGAAGCATAAAGAGAGAAACCAAAAAGTAGAATTCTGTGGAAGTCTCAGCTTTTATTTAGGTTCATTTCCTCCACTAGTGGCCAAAACCACTGTTGTTATGATCAGAATTCCTGTCATATAAAGTCACTACCAATGGCAGAAGTCAGGGATTAGGTACATTGATATTGATGTACTCTTCCAGCTGTGCAACCACAAAACAAAAACACATTTTTAAACAATGGTTATCCATTCTGGGAAATTCCTGCTTCCACCAGCCCATGTGTCCGAACTCCTCTCAATAAATCAGACCACCAGGCTATGTCCAGCTGAACAGTTTTTCTTTCCAGAACTTCTGAGAAAGTGCAGGAGCACAGGACTGGAGGCGATCTCAGATCTCAGGTCCAGTCTCTGCTATCACAGAAAGCCAGTTCCTAGTATATATCAATCATGTTTGACAGTAAAGGTAGTTACTCTTTTTCTTTTCTTACTCTTTTTTTTTTAATCCCCAGTCCCTCTGCTTTACAGGTGATCTAGAACTTTTCCTGTAATTAAAACCCTTTTTCTAATTTCAAGCCTAAATTCATTCATACATTTGTTCCCAGTATTACTTTAATTAAAAACAGCTTCTTCTCTGGTGCTTACCTTTGCTCATTTCCCCAGTAGACTTATAAATAGGACTTACATTCTCTAGTCTTCTTTTTGGTAGGGGAAACAAGGCAAGCACTGTTAAGCTATCATCATAAAATAGGCTCTCTGCATCCCTTGATTACCCTAGCAGCTCCTCTCAGACATATTCTGGTTTCAATTCTTGTTTCTTAAAACTAGTTGACCAGACTTATACACAACATTGCACATAACATCCTACCCATACCTTCTAAAACAAAATGAATACTTCCCTATTTCTACTGTACGGCTCCCTACAGTTGTATGCTGGAACTGCACYTGCCTTTTTATTCCAGCTACATTTGTTGGTGGTACATAAGTGAGCAGAAGACAACTGATACACTAGCTCTTCCATTTTTGCCCAGCTATAGCTATATGCAAAAAAATAAAAATAAAAGAAGTTATTAGTCCACCACTATATGACCTTGTACTTTAYACATTTAGACTGTATTCTATTTCTGCTCTTGAATCCTCAACATCATCCAGCTTCATTATGACATTCTAATTTCTAGTCTATTAACAACAGGCCAACTTTAAGATTGACAAATTCTGTTAATTTCTATTTTTTGTAACTATGAAACTAAAGGAAGTGTTAAGACCTAAACCAAGTCATAGGGAACTCTGCTAATACCCTCTTGCAACTTGGTGACTTTGTTTGAGAGCCCAGTCTACTGCAACCTCCTCATAAAAGAGCAGTTCATTATATACCTTGCAGTTGTTCTACTTTCAAGATTTTGTAATAGCAAGATCTAATCTATCTGGTTAGTCTGGCACAACATACCTGTGCTGTATAAATCCTGGCATATTCATGCAACATATGAAGTTTAAAAAAATGTCAGCTTGACAAAAATTTATACCAGCTTACAACAACTGAAGAAAACAAGTATTTTATGCTTTTAGGAGGGAATTCAGAGCCATGAAGATGGAAAAGCAGTGTTTAAAAAAAAAAAAGCAGCAGCAGCAGCAGCAGGTACAAAAGTTATTTTTTTTTCTCATTGTATTTGATGACTACATTAATTCTAGATTTTGCATGCCAGTTAGTAGAAATACAGTCAACCAATTTTGCTAATGATTATAAGAATCCTTCAGACATTGCAGTGATGAGTTTATACCATTGAAGATACAGTTTTTAGCATTTGACATTGTACTTTGTCTTGCTCAAGACAAGAAACATGCTCTCAAATGTCTTTTTTGTGGTTAGTAAAAAAAAAAAAACACACAGGAAAAAAAGCTCACATGTAACACATTATGTTCATGGCTTTGTATCCCCTATGAATTCAGGGATGTTCCAAAAATTACGGGTTTTGTTGGCTGCATAGTTTCCTATCCATGGTAAAATCAATATTATTCTGAATACTCTACAGAAATAGAGGTTTAAGCAGCTTTCTCTGAACAGTATACAACTCTTCAAGATACTTGTACTTATTTTAGTCGTCACCACAAAGTATATGGAGAAAGAAAAGCTTAACATTTAGTGGTTACTAAACAACTATAGTCTAGAAGACCCTCTGACCAAACAAAGCAATGGCTGAGGTTTACCATGGTGTGGTGAACACAGCATGCTGAAACTTAGTTGCTGCTTTGCAGTTTTCTTAGTACATAAAATGGTTTCCAATAACCAATCATCTTTTGAAGGATTTCTTCCTTATTTGATACAACTTTCCTAAATGACCGCTTGCTGTCTTGAAACAGATGTTTTCAAGGCTTCCTTCTTTCTGCTTTATTTCCCCCCCAAAATGGGAATATGAAATATGTATCTGAATTTCTCAGCCCTCTCAACCAATGTTTAACTACTCTTCTCACTCTGTACTGTGACATCTCATGTTAAGTTTGTCAGCTTCTCTAAAAACAAAAATAAAACTATTAAGACAGGCTTTTTTCCTTTACTATGTGATTTTTCCTTTTGGGTGGGTCACTTCAGATAGTGTCAGTGAGTGGTTTTAATTAAGTAAATTGCAGAATATTACTGTGGCAATGTACAGCTAATAAATCTGAAATAACAATGACTGCTAACACTACAAAGCATCTGAACATCTTTAAGGTGGTTATTCTCAATTGCCGTATATCTGCTTATCCGGGTAGTAATGTGGGCATTGACAGACTGGACGTGCCAAGCCATTTAAGCCCTTAAAAGTGAAGACAGAGACAGGGAAGGCTCACAAAGGCAACTGAAGGGATAGATTTAGAGACATGTTAGCTTTCAATGTGCAAGGAGGGCAGTGGTAAGGAACTAGGAACRCCCCAGCCAGAGACCGCTTCAGCTGACACTCTTTCAGACAAAAGAGCAAGTGTGAGTGAGTCCAATTTTATGCAAAACTTGCAGCTGGTATCCAGTGTAACCCAACAGCTCTAGAAACGAATCTCTATTAAATATAAGAAAAGGAGACACCATTCACACAACAGCCTTATTTTTTGCACACGAGGGTGTCAAGTAGTTGTAGAGATGGGACGAATGCTCACAGCAAAACTGAATTAATCTGAAAGCCATTTAGTACCAAACTGGACCAGTATCTAGTGGGAGTGTCCATTGACTATGGTAAAAGGGACAATTTCATTTTTAAAACCATCTACGTTTCATTCTCTTTTCTGTCCTTATCAACTGCCAAAGGAAATACAAATCTTCATGGACATAAAATAATAAAATACAACAAGGACAAGGTTTTTGTGTGTTTTCAGTACATAGATGGTGAAAGGTCTTCAGATCTTTCAGGCTTCTTGAAGGCCTGCTGGAATTCACAGAGTTGCCATATTCATATCACCTTTAAAGGTGAATGAAGATTGTAGGCAATCAAAAGCATTATAGAAGAAAATAAAGCGCCATTCATTAGGTGTCCTAATAATTTCTGGAGTAGTTCCTAGAAAATCATGCCAGCATGACATCAGGTTAATCCATTTGCTTCTCAAATGAGGCTTCTAATGGAAATTACCATTTCCTAAGAACCTTCCAGTTAGACAAAATGTCTTAGCCTTATATGAATAATGAATGTGTACACATACATAAGCTGATAAGGAATGATGTCTAACAGAAGACACTGTTCCACACTCGTAACCCTGTGCACTTCTAAACCTGTAAGCAATTTTTTATGCAGTATACAGAAACACATATTTCCTTTTAGAAGCTCAAAACCCTGTATGAACATCTGAGAAGTTCAGACCTTCCTACTCAAAGCTAAATCAGAACTTCTACTATTTTCATRTAAAGAATAGTTGGAGATTCTTAATAACCTTTGGAAGGATGGTAACATGCACATTTAGTTACTTAATCCTATGATGCTTATATATATGAGAAATCCTTTTATTAATATCCTGTATAKAGACAGTGATTAAATACCTAAAGATTAGAGGATTGAAAGGAAATTAGATTTCTCAATTTTAGTTTAACTGAGCAGTACATCTCGCTAAAGAGAAGTTGTTAAAATGGTCTTTGAAATGCAACATTGATGATGTGATTTTAGTTTTGAATAACCCTGAATTGCTTACTCTCTATTACTTATTAGGTTTCTTGCTCATCTGAAGCATTCTGAATACATTTGGAAGATAAATTGCTTATCTGAAGCATTTTGAATAAATGGGGACAATTTGCTGACTCAATATAAAGCAATATATGTTGTTACAAATGATATTTTCAGGGACATTCTCACTTCTGCCATTTGGGATCTAATATATCATAACTCCATCAGCATACTTACTAGCCTATAATTGCATTAATTCCCTTGACACCAACATATATCGATATTGACTCAGGCATATATGTGTATACTGTGAGCTTGATCTTGACACCTACAATATACACAGGAATATTCTGTGTTAATCTTTCATGTTTGAAATTTCATATTCTTGGCCAAAGAGCATTCATAAGTGTAAGGTTCATTCAAGTGATCACAGCAGAATAGAGAAAGAAATTAGGTGATAGCAAGATATAGCAGCTGCACAGGACATACCTAGGCGCATTTTCCAGGTTTCTTGATATGACTACACTGAAATCTTGTGTCACCGTCCCAGTGGAATGAGTATCCTTCTGCAACATAACCTTTGTAAGGATTTTTATTTACTTTTAATTTCACATTGGTAGTACCTCAGCATATAACTTGGTGACTTATAATACTGAATGCTTTATTTGTCAATCTCTTGCAGGGAAAAAAATCTAAAATCAAAATAATTTTCTAGATTAAATGATTATATTTTGCTGTGTAAGGGATACTTTTCTCATTACAAAAAAGAAAACACAAAATTCATGGTTTTCTCAACATACGTAAAGAATTAAATACAGTATCCTAAAGTTTTATACATAAAGTTAGAAATGTTCTTATCTCTAAGGTCTGACAGATATGATAACTATTTAGTACTCCAAAAGCTACGTTTAAGATATGTTTGAAGGATTTTTTTAAACCCAAACTTATTCAGTTTTCATTTCAATGAATTTCTAAAATTTTTCAAAATATTAATTTTAATATTTAATTAATTTAATTTAATATTAATTAGAAATAATAATTTTTCAAGTCTGAGAAGGGATCTTAAATGCCCTACTGAAAACCAGCAAAACTCTCTAAGAACAGACCAAATGTCGCTGTAAAATGACATTTTACTGAAATGGCAAGTCACCATTATTTTAAAAGAGAAACAAAATAATAATAAAAAATCTTAGATATACCACATGTCCCTCTACTTTGCCTGGTAGGCAATGAGGGAAAACATCCTAAAGTCAGTGTCTATTTTATAATCTTTTCATCCTCCTAATACCCACTCTAAAAACTCAAAGCTTTTTCATTTTTCCCCATAAACAATGAATTCACTTCTCTCTCTCTGTGCCTAATTATTATTATTCAACATAAAGTATATAAAGGTCATAGGCCACTGGCACACTAAACTATTTGTCTTGGGTAAAGCAGCCTCCATATTCTTGAGGACCATTTCTATTATCAGCTTAGGGCAAGACAAAAACAGCCAAGTTTTAGAAGCATTGTACATGAACTAGTGGCACTTGCAAGCCCTGACACCCCAAGAAATATCCCTGGTTTGACTGACTTAAGAACTGTCCGATATCACTATTGGTTAAAATCGGTTCCTGGGATGGATCTGACTCTGTCTTTCAGATGGTCACTCTTGGTCTAGGTCAGCACATTGAATAACACTGCCTTAAACACATGAAGCTACACCTAAGCTACTGGTTTCCAAACATTTGCAGGAGATCTGATATTTCAGCAAGAATTATAATTGCCAAAGAATTTTGAGTGCACTTGACAATATATGAAGGCACATACTCACTGCTACTTTCCCAGACACTAACATGTTTTGGACCAGGCCCCATGCCATAAGCAAAAATATAGATTATATTGCTAATGCTAACTTACAGCAGATAATTAGGTATGTATGTGTGTGGAAAGGRGAAGCCAGGGGAAATCCGAAATTGAACTTTTGAACTTTCAAGCAGAAGCCCACTACTTGCCAGCTGCATGTGGTAGAGGATGGTTGTAAATCTTGCTAACACCTGGACTAAACCAAAGTGGCATGTCCTAAATCTTCCAATTACTAAAAAGAGAGGAGACAGAACCATCAATTAGGAGGCTGAAGACATGTTGTGCTTCTGCACATAGACTATATAGATTGGGAAAAACGGGGCTTGGGGTTCCAGCCAGAAGAGCTGGTGTCAAAAGAAGGTGAAGATCTTGGCTGGAGAAAAAAAACCTGGAGATCTGAGAGCTGCATGGAGATGAACCCCGGGGGATGTCCAGAGACCATGGCCGCTAGCAAATGAGACTGGTAACTGTGAGCAGCGACACAGCACAGACCAACACAAATTTCTGCCCAACTGTCCCTGGCCAGCAGTGACCTCCCTGCTGGGAAGGGGAGTCGAGACTTAGTGAAGGTAGTGCTGTGGGGGGAGCAAGTGAGTGAGTGAAATAAGCAAGCAAGATAAAAGCTCAAATCTCACTGGAGATGAGATTTAGATCACTACTGGAGCAAGTTCAGCGAAGGGCTACAAAGATGATGAGGGGACTGGAGCATCTCTCTTATGAGGAAAGACAGAGAGCTGGGCCTGTTTAGCCTGGAGAAGAGAAGGCTGAGAGGAGATCTTATCAACGTGTGCAAGTATCTGAAGGGAGGGTGTCAAGAGGATGGGACCAGACTCTTTTCAGTGGTGCCCAGCGACAGGAAGCGAGGCAACGGGCACAAACTGAAACACAGACAGTTCCATCTGAACATGAGGAAAAACTTCTTCACTGTGAGGGTGCCAGAGCACTGGACCAGGTTGCCCAGAGAGGTTGTGGAGTCTCCTTCTCTGGAGATATTCAAAACCCGCCTGGATGCGATCCTGTGCAACGTGCTCTAGGTGACCCTGCTTGAGCAGGGGGGTTGTACTAGATGATCTCCAGAGGTCCCTTCCAACCTCAGCGATTCTGTGATTCTGTGATTGGTTCTTATACAACCCCCACTATCCAGATCCAGTATTGTTTTTCATTTACTCTTTCTCACTTGTGACACCCCCTTACTGAGTTTACCTTTTCTGTCTTCGCTGGAAGCACAATGAGTCATAGATACAATGTGAGAAACCTCTGGAAAGTTGACCTCATCTTCATACTTTCACAGTGAGTTCAAAACTAGTATTTTATTGGTAGATAATGTAAATTAAACACATTTAAGCTATACCCAGGTTTTACTACCAGAGAGTTCAAAAGCTTTCTTCAATATGTGGCAGAAGTATTAATTTCTGGTCTAGAAACACAAGTTTCAGGTACAAATGGAAGAAAAATCAGATCAAGAGAAAAGAAAACCAAAGAGATCTTGAATTCTGGAAATCCCAATTCACAAAAGGTCTCAGAGACCTTAGGGAAATATTACACAGACTCCCCAATTGCAGAGTGCATGCATATCTTAGGTGCCTACATTTTGCTGGTAAAATTGTGCAGACACCTAAAGCTCTGCTTCTGCGCACTCTAAGAACTGCTTCCATTTTAGCAGTGCTCTCCTGCTCCCGCAGGTGATTCTGTTCAGACCCCACAATGTACATGTTCTGCAGCCCAAATCCCTGGAGAAATCCAATAAAGTAGCTGCACTCCAAGTAAAGCACTGAATTGTCATCAGACAGTAGCTTACACACACTTTCATTCAAGGTTCCTACATACAGAAAGACTAATTTTTGAAGTACTCGCATGAATACAAATAAGGGCACACAGCCAACTGACTCCTCAGATAGCGGAGTTTCATATCCACCTCTTATTTGGATGCTAAAAAATAGGATAAAACCAGAGTGAGGAGCATTCTCCCCATGACACCCCAAGAAGCAGTGTCACCCCAAGAAGCAGTGTCACCCCAAGAAGCAGAGAACACCAGGCTCGCCAGGCCAGAGAGCACAAGTATGACCCTGCTGCCTAAAGGCTGGGGGCTCACCCAGGAGATGGGGCTCCCAAACTGCAGTTCCTCCTCGTATGCACATTTTGCCCAATGGCTGTGAAAGTAAAATAGGGAAATAGACCAAGGAAGAGATTCAAATACTAAATCAATAATGTCATGTTTTTGTTAGAAATTCCATCTGGAAAGAGATTACTCCCTCCTGATAAACTGCCTGTTAAAACAGAAAAAAAGATTTGACACCAGCATGTTCTGACATTTTGACAAAAAATCCACAGCCAGTCCTAATACAGAGTCACATTATCTTTCTTCCTAATGGATCAAAGGGTTGCATGTAATTAGCTTCCTGCTTGACTAAAAAGGTAGGCTTGCAGGGACTACATACTAGCAGCTCCAGAATTCTGGAACTGGATAGTTGTTCATCCTCCAGGTCCTCTGCAATTTTTGTCAATCTCTCTGCTTCTTTCCCCACCATTATTTCCTTGAATCTAGTCATGACACATTCAAAAATAAGAGTTTGTCCATCTTTCATAGTTTATCTTAAATAAAATATTGAAACTATGTTAGGCAAAGAAACAGATACATTATATTTCTACTTGAGTAATTCATAGACGAAAAGTGATGTTTGTTTCTCTTGAATAACACCAGTCAATGCTAGCCACCCAAGGGGCCTTCCAGGATTTAATTACAGAAACTTGGGCTTGCAGATAACTTCTTTTCTGCAACAATGCTGAACAGTATAAGTTTGGCTGCATTCAGAGCAGCAGCTAATCTTAAAGTATTTAGGATTCATTCATTTCAGCCGTCCAACAAAAGCATGGAGCTTTTACATTATAATGCGGGATTTTTTTTTTTTTTTGAGCTTTTGCAGGAACACCATCTGAGTTGTCCTTGGACTCAAACCCAGAAGCTGTTTCTTGTATGCTTTCTGGATTTCACTGTTACTAGCATTTCTGCTTTCCTGCTGGGATATCTTAGGTCTGAGGTTTCATGATTGAAGGCAATTGTATCATAAAAATTGAAAGTTAAAATAATTCATTTACACATATATTTAYATTGCTCCAAAGATTTTATACACTGAGATCAGATTGTACAGCACACTGAACTAGCCTTGTGTTTCAGCTTCAGCTGACAGACAATTCACATTTAGTAAATTGCTTTGAAACAAGATGACTGCAATTCATTTAGTTTGTGTATTTTTATAATTATAATATTATTTCCTAATCTATTTTCTACACTGAATTAATTACATTATTTGGCAAAAACACAAATGTAACCCATGAAGTTTCCACTGTATTATTCAAAACTGTTCCTGACTATAAAACCTTTATGCTATGAGCAGCTGTTAATAGGAAATTTTTACTTTAATTGTAAAAACATAAAATAAAATAAAAATTTCAGATACCATGCTCAACGATTTTTATACAATAAAATCATTTTTAAGTAATGGAAACTTAGGTTTCAGGCATCAATGTACCGATCAGTATTTTTTTTTAAATCCCAAACTATTTTTTTCTAAATAGCTAACACTGTTTCTAATAATGTTGTTTGGTATTTTTTTCTAATCTTTAAAATTAATTTTAATAGTCTGTAGAAAATAATAAATGATAAACAGGTCTATTTAGCAAAGAAAAAGTATATTTAAAATTACTGTTCTTTATTTAAGAGTTTTTGTAATCTACCATGAAAAGGAAATCTCATACTATGAAACAGGCATATAAATGCCTTTCAAATTTTAAAGCTGTAATGTTACTACAAACTTGAGCACATGAAAGCAATCAACTCAAACTGCAGTCACCTTCTGCTATGTTTATAGAAAACAAAGCTTTAAAAATAGTACTTATTTGAAATCGTAATACTTTTCAAAGATGCTTATTGTATACTTAAAGAAAATTAGAGGTAACTTATGACTTTTAAATACCAAGCTAGGCAAGAAAAAGAAATATACCATCAGAAGTAATAATAAAAGCATACATTTTCTGTTGCATATATTTTGTAATTACTGTTACTAATATTTATATAGAAAGAAACCTTAAATTAGTTTATTCTAATATTTACAAATCACCATTCTGAATTTTCTCCTATGAAAATAAAAGGGCTTGCCCTAAAAATCAGAAAAGGTCAATGCTGCATGAAGATTAAAACTTCCAGTACTGTGAGTTGTGAAGCACTTTCAGTTTTTACTTAAAACTCTCACACCTCAGATGACAGTAATAAGCAACACAAAGAATTAAGTTCTCAGAAGTCAGAGTATCTGGAAACAGGAAAAAGTCTATCGGAGGCTGGCACTTAAAATTTCATAAGGAAATTATCCAGCTTTGGAGAAAATCATTGATGATATTGGATACAACTTTTGTTGCAGTCTCGAATCATAAACATTTAATTTTATAATGTTACATGGTGATTAAAAAAACAGTACAGAACAAGTTAGCAGAACAATGCAGTAAACATTCTTATTTTTACTGATCAAACATGTCACAGCCCTCTAAGCTGTAAATTTACAACAAACATTTCTTTTGTAAATCAACCCTCTGGTCTGTTTTTTGTGGACTGAGTCCTGCAGCACTCAGGCAGGACTCCAATTAAACAGGTATTTGGCCAAACAAAAAGATGGGCATCCACATTAACAAATATTAGTATTTACATGCTATCAGGTCAAAAACTGTAAAAGCTAATTACCTTAGCTAACAACCGATTCTGCTTTATACTTAATGTAACTCAAATGATTCTATATAGCAACTAGTCTGCTTTGAGTGCTGGTCTGGAAGCAATCACCTGCCAAAGTGACAATAACTGGTTCTAATCATTGCACGTTTTCTTCAAAAAAATCAATTTGGCACATCCTGTTCCACTTCTGTTTTTGAATTTGAGTAGCAAATGTGTCTATGGATTCTAGGGTTAAGCAAGTTTTACACTCAAAACTTCTGTCTTGTTCAGAATACATTTCATGAACAAAGTGGACCTCTGTTGCTGGCACAGTTCCTGAGGTCTTAGTTTGGCCTTTAGTTTTATTTATGCTAGTACCTGCACACACACTTCTGCACAAACGAAGGAGACAAATGTCTAAGATGCAAAGAAATATAAATATTTGACGGGCAGCTTCCTGAAAATCTAAAGTAACATATCACCCTCCCTCTTTTTAAGAGGCTTAGTGCATCAGAATTATAAAAACCTTATCTACACTTTGATGATAACTCAAAGTAAGCAGTAGGCCCAGACTGATCCAGTTTAACTCTAGGTTTCAATGAGGCATTGACATCAAGGCAGAGGAAGGGCTGGTGGGAAGCCCTCCCGTTCACCTTGCCGAGATGGCGTCCTTCTACTTCTCTTCTCCCAAAAGGATAAACCCTTCCTCCCCAGCGAGCAGTCAGGGAGCCTACGGTGATCACACACCCATCTGAGGTAGCACAGTAGGACCATAAAGTCAGGAAACAAGATCTGCACCCCCAACTTGGCAGTTTTTGCAAACCTAAAAGCCACCTCTATTACTTACTCAGAAGCCACTGTATAAATTTTCACTATTGTGAATATTACCCAGAAACAAGTGTCAACAACCGCAGCTGAATATTACCTGAAAGAATTTCAAAATGCACTTTGGACAGCAAAATATTTCATTTAAAACTGTTTTGTCAACAAGATGTCTAAATCAGTCCATTAGGGTGGGCAGCTTCTTTCAGTTGGCTATTTTAGAAGCGGCATCTGGTTTAAACTAGGTGTCTAAAATCTCCCCACAGTTTGTGGGAAAAGACAGGCACCTACAAAGGGCAATTGAGTTCACTGGGAAATCTGCTTGATGGAGATTTCTCTGTTTTTCGACTGCAGAAAGAGCTTAAGGCAGCAAAACTCCTCAATCCTTTCAGTTAATCTAGTCTAGGCAATTGTCAAGTTACAATAAAATTAAATCAAGAATCAGGTCCTAATTAGAAAAACGATCAACACCAAATTAAAATTATTTAAGCCATAAAGTAAACTGGAATATTAAGGTTTTATTTTTTTCCTGTTTACAGAACTATCATGAGTTCTAATCATTCCCACAGCTGCTTATATAATCCAGTGATACCTTTATTTTTCATATAGTGCAATAAATCAATACATGCTGGTAGATATCACTAGTGTCTTAAATAAAAAGATCCCCTTAGGAATAGGTAAAAACTATCAAGCCAAAGAACTGCAAAGCACCAGTACTGAAAACTTCTATCTACCAAAAAGCTCTCTAGCATAAAAGTATAAAAATACTCAGGTGGTATTGAAATTTCAGCAGTTTACACCTATGTAACATACTTCAATATTAGCATGCTTATTTGCATGCCAATGTATTTAAGTAATTTGATTCATATTGATAATCAAATATTTTCCCACTTCTTCAGTGTTAGAAACTGGTTCCAGTACTTTACCATTTTACAACATTTCTTCGTACCTAGATAAAATAAGGGAGTCTATTTTGGATTATTCTGCTCTGGCCTCACTCAGTTTAAAGCATAAATTTCACAAATGAAAAACCTAGTTTTTCAACTCGCTTGCTGTAAATATTCAGCAATTTTGAGCTTAGAAGAAATTTAATCTCCTCAATATTCAGTTGTGAAGACGCACACATGAGAAACATGACTAGATGGTAGTTTATCATTTCCCAGCTATGGGATCTTAATTTTCAGTGGCTCCAAACATCTTCAAGAGCTGCCCCCCATTCCCCCCTCCCTTAAAAGAAGCCTGATCCTCGCTCCGCAAAGTGAAGCTTGCATCAGCTTTTCCAAAGAACTGAGTATTCAGAAGCTACACTATATTAACAAATCAAAGCACCAGTAGCACTTGCAGAACAAATTATTGCACATATCTTGATTTTCACAAATTCAAACACAAAAGACCGTTCTTGAGTTTGCTAAATACTGCTCACTTGTAAAATCAGACACACACTTAATATTTGGGATCTTATGAACAATGATTAACTCCTGGGCAAAAGACTGAAACAGCCTTTACAGTTTCAAGAGTTCTTTCTCAGATTCTAGTCTGTCAATTACATTTCATTCTTAATTTTATTTTCCAGAAATTGTGTTTCAGTATATATTTTTTCCTGAACATAAAAATATTTGGACAATTCAGACTCTTGGTGAAGAGAAAGTAATTTTTTGAAAGTTCAGAAAAGTGTCCACATAATTAAACAATTATAAGCATATTAAGCAACTCTCCACAACAAAATATTTCTGAGAAAGCCTGACATAAAAGAATATCTCTTAAAAACAGAATATATCTGTCTAATATAGTCAAGTTCCCCTTTTTAATTATAATCTGTAAATATTTATCTGTACGTAATGCTTTGAATCTACACAATTACTAAAGCTAACAAGTTGTGAAAGAGCCAATTTTATATCATAACTTCAATTGTACTTATTTGTTCAGCATCTTATTTTGTTGTTTTTCATATGCTTTTCCTCCCAGAATTAATGCTGTGTGTCCTTTCAAGATCATCTTCATTTTGTGTCTCCTCCTTTTCTCCTTACAAATTCTGAACTTTCAAAGTATTCCTGAGTTCCTCTAAACTCAATTCTCCTTTTGGATTCCATTCTCAAYTCCTATACTCAATTTATTCAGTAATATTAGCGACAGAATAATATTTACTTGAATTAATATCATTTTTTTGTGAAGCTGACACTGTACTTAGAAGTAATTGCATTGCAAAGAAATTCAGATTTCTGAGTCACTGTTTCAGGACATTTAAAAACTCAAGCATCTGGTAAATGCACCAGACTGACCCAACTCATGTTTTTTAACATATTCCTAAATAACATTTAAAGAATCCAAGCAGTAGCAACTTAATTCCATTTGGTAATGTGTAATTGGGGCTAAACCATTACAGTAACCCAGACAGATTTTTGACAGACCTATTTCAGTCTCTCAGAAATTAAGATTCAAGGAGTCATCATTTAATTAATTTTCAAAAACTTTTAATTCTCACAGTTTTCAGGCGCATTGTGCAAAACTTTCCCACTTATTCTTCCTGAATAGTTTCAAGGCCTGTCATCATCAAGGGAGTAATTTTTAGAAGGATGAGTTATCCCTTGTGAGAACAATTTAAGCACGGGATTTTGAAATTTAGTTTGATTTAGCTTACAGACTTCCTACTCAGCATTTGCTATTATAGGGTAGGGGGTTGTTTTTGCAGTTATCTACAGAAAAGAAGTTTAACATTAGCCTTTAATTTCTGATCCCCAGCAATTATGAAATTATGGCTCTGCTCTTTCCACTGACACCTTTGCAAGGTGCTCCTACAAGCCAGTGAGCTGCAGGAGTACAGAACCACGGCTACTACATACCTAGGAAAGTATGTATTGCTAGTTCATGCAAGATGCAACTTTGCTGAAGATGCTGTGGTAGAACAGTAACTTAGACTGGGTTTTGGTCCTATAAGTATCTATTCACAAGACTATTTGTATGTGAGAGCAATTTTCTCCCACTGAGATTTACAGCTGTAAATCTTTATTTTATACCAATCTACAGGTACATAGGTATAGATACTCAAAAGTATATACATATACAAAGAGCAGTTGCTGCTTCTGTTTCATTTTCTCTCTCATTTTATTAATAGGTTTCTGATATCCCAGTACATATCATACTGCCGTTACATACTGCCCTCAGTACAAAATTCTTAAATCACCCCTACATTTTAAAACACATCTCATCCATTTTTGGCCTTTAGACATAAGCATGGTAACCTTGATTCTAAATGTTTTCCTTACTTTATTCAAAAGATTGAAAGTATTCTAAATACAGATCGGTCCTTTGAAATAGCCCAGACTATCTTTAACTGGCAACTAACACCTACTCTGAAAATAATGTGTTTCACTCTAAATCCACATATTTGAGTGTTTCCAGAACAAGTGCTAATTACAAAAAATTTACTATTGTCATTTGTCTCCTTTCACCAGAAATCTGAGCAAAACCCTTCTGAAAACAACGCATTGTCTTTCAAACRTTTATTAGCTGAGCAGATGACATTATCATGTCTTACTCAAAATTAGAGATTTTTAGTATATAATTCTTACGAGGCACAGAATTGCTAAGTCTTTTTTTAATCAATATTGTGAGTTGTTCTGTGCTGTTCATTTACTTTAGCTGCACATAATTATTTCTGGTTTCTGAGGGTGGACTTTCTTAGCTTTAGCCTAAGTCGGGTATCTTAGCTTAGCTAGCAAAGTTCCTTAAATAGGAAATACTAGACACAGCTGAGATTATTTACTGGATTATTTACCCTGGACATTCCTTTCTACTTATTTTTTTTAAAAAAGGTGAATTATTCTCCTCTCTAGGCATCTGTTTCCCCTATTATAAAAAAAAAAATAGCTGAGATAAATCTTATCTTAATTAAGTCTCTGACAAAAGTCTGCATTCCGAAACTGACTCTCAACAATAAAATTTAAGACAATCAGCTAATATTCAATTACAGAAGCCACATTTTCCCTTGTAGAATATCCACATTCAAGTATAGATATACGTAGGCTATGAATGTAAATATTCACAAATGTAATCAATTCAACATTTGCTTTGAATATTCTTTAAAAAAATCAAATAATTTCATTTCTACTTATGAAGTAATGCAAAATGACAAAATAAACCAATCAAATCAACGAATCTTCTCTGAGCTGAACTATAAAGGTCACATGCTGCTATAATTTGTAGGTGAAGTTAGCAAGCTCTGTACAACTTTGAAAGTTTAAATAATCTATTTTCAATTGTGAGTCAACATTTTTATTGAACTGATTACACTGCTGCAGCGTCAGTAGCAGTGAAGGTTGGTTATACAATAATTCAACACAACTAGACAATAATTGCTGATGAGCACCCACTTAAAGCAGCAGTCTCAGCAAGATCAATTAACCACTCACCAATGCTGCCAAGGTTTACGGAACCTATTCTGCATTCTAAAGCACAACACCTCTGTGACTTCAAGAAATAGAGTTTGCTGCTTTCTGCAAAATCATTCGTGTAGCGCACTCACTTGCTTTGCAATTCATCTTAATAGCAGACTTTTTTGTAAGTTCATAACTCTTCACTATTTATTATGATCCAAATTAAAAACAACTCAGTTTACCATTACAAATTTTTCTTCAAACATCTTTTAATGTTTTCTTTTAAATAACACCATATGATTGCTTTCCTTCCAGGGACATTGAAAAAGTTGCTAAAACAAGTGAACAGTTTTGAATTTGAGAAAAGGCAAAATTGAAAATAAGAATGGTACATTAAAAACCAAGGGTGAAAAAAAGATCAAGCAAATTTTTAATTATGTAATGTGGCCATATAACTTGATAATTTGGAAATCTGATCTTCAGAACATCTAGTCCATTGTACCATAAAGATCAAGTAATTAAGTTTTACCTGGGTGTCTTCCACTAATCCTAAATATAAGATAAAATGAAACACTAAAAACATGGAGAAATGATTCAGCACAGGAAAGCAAGAGACAAGGTTAGAACTATCTGTCCACAGCAGCCAAGGTTCATCCAGCATCGGGGAACTGATCACGAGAGATATGGTCAAGTAATCCCAGATAACAAATGAACATCCCAGCTGCATCACTGCACTTTTAATGCTAATTATTGCCACAAAAAAACTCATCATGGGCTTCAGAGGAAAAACTCCTTTCCAAACTAAAGTTCAGTTTTATCCAAGTCAGCCAATGAAATATAAAACAGGAATCTAGGAGAAAATTTTTTCCAAGACTCCTCAGATTACTGCTCCATTTGTCCATTATCTGAGGCCAACTCCAGATGCTGCAAAGGAATGCAACACAAAAAACCTTCAGAGAAATCTGATACTGAAGGCCATGCTTTCTTTCAGGATACCAAGCCCACTGATCTCTCAAGAACAATAGCATTCATTTAGCTTATCTTTTCCAAATCTCAAATTGTCACTGCTTGAACCTTAAAGATATGTACACCAGGGGAACTTTTAAATAAAAAACAAACTGACTTTTTTGATCATGACTGGTCTTGAAAGACCAGAGGAGAGGTAATTTAGGCAGTGAGGAATGTTACCACAATACGTACCAAAAGCATTAAAGTCCAACACRGTCACTGCAGCTTTTCATAATTTACAAAACAACAGCTAAGTATTAGTTTTTCACAAAAATGCTATCATTAGTTTTCCTTTCTTTCCACTATAATATTCTAAATTCATTAGCAAAATTAGTTATGTAAGAACAGACATAAGCCAATGAGCTTCTGCGAATTCATTCTATTCAGATTCAAAAATACATGACCTTAAAAGTAAATCAGGTGGCTGACAGTCTTTTGGGTTTTTTTTCCTTGGGGGGGGGGGGAACAGATTTCTAATAGTTGACTTGTTCCTCAAATCTAGCATGATTGCAGGAACAAGACACAGTAGGGACATGACCTGCACAGCAAGTTATTTAACTTCAATTTTTAAGAAGGGTAAGAAGTAGGACCTTGGGAACTGAAATTCAGTCAGCCTAATCTTGAGTCCTTAAAAAGATAATGGAGTAAACTGACCTAGAAGCTATGCCTTCTATGACAGGCCTAGTAGACAGGGAGAGAGCACTGGATGTTGTTTTACCTGGACTTTAGCAAGGCTATCAACAGTCTCCCACAGTCTCCCTATAGCCACGTTGGTGATATACAGATTGAAAAAGTGGATGTTAAGATAGAAAATTGACTGGATCACCAGGCTCAAAGGGTGGTGATCAGCACTACAAAAGCCTACTGGCAGCTGGTTAGTAGAAGTGTCCCCCAGGGATCAACACCAGGGCTAATACTGTTCAACATCTTTATTAACAACCTCGAWGAAGAAACAGAGTGCACCGTCAGCAAGTTCACAGAGGATACCAAACTGAGCGGAAAGGGCTGATATGCCAGAAGGTAGAGCTGTTATTCAGTGGTACCTCAACAGCTGAAGAAATGGGCTAACAAGAACCTCACGAAATACAAATCCTGCACCTTGGACACAACTACCCTGTGCTACAGTACAGGTTGGATTTGACTGGCTGAAAAGCAGCTTTGCAGAAAAGGACCTGAGAATCCCACTGGACAACAAGTTGCACATGAGACAAGACAGCAAAGGTGGCTAACGGCATACTGGGCTGTATTAGCAAGAGCATAGCAAGCAAGCTGAAGGAAGTGATGGGTCCCCTTTATTCAGCACTTGTGAGACACCACCTGGAGTACTCTGTCCAGTGGGGAGCTCCCCAGCACAAGGCTTTGATGCACTGAAGCAAGTCAGGTGGAGGACCACCAAGATGATTAGAAAACTGGAGCACAACACATTCGAGAAGAGAGCTGAGTTTATTTGGCCTGAAAAAAAGATGACTCTGGGGATGGGGAGGGAGAATTTGTTTTGCCAGTTTCCACTACCTAATCAGGGGCATAGAGAAGATAGAGCCAGACTTCTCAGAGGTGTGCAGCAAAAGGACAAGGGACAATAGACACAGGTGGCAACAATGGGAAATTTTTATTAGACATAAGAAATTAGTTTTTCACCATGGGGGTAGTTAAAAACTGGAACAGGGTGCCCGGAAGGGTGTGGTATCTCAAACATAGTTGGAGATACTCAAAGCCTGACCAGAAAAGACCCTGGGCAACTTGCCCTTGTTGGCCATGCTTTGAGCAGAAGTTTGGATTAGACAGTCTCCAGAGATTGTCAGCCCATTTCTCCAACCTCAGCTATTTCATGATTCTAACTCTCCATGGCTAAATCCAGTGCAAATCATCTACGAGTGACAGACTACTGTACTGTCAATGCTGTTTTAACTCTTGCAAAAACTGGGTGAACATGACTGAGAGAATAGCTCCTAGCAACCATCAGATTGACCATATGTTAAAACCTGTACCATTTTATGATCAGCACAGGATACATAAGCAAGTGCCTTTCTAAAAAAAACAAACAAGACAGTTCTAAGTATCAGTAAAAATAATAAAAAAGAAACAGAAGCCAAAGAAACTTTGATGACAGAAGTTATTCCCCTTCTGAAAGAGATCTGAGAATTTACCTCTCCAAAGAGCAAAATAAGACATGATAGAATTTCACTAAGATGAGACAAATGTTGTGAGGAGGCTGTATTTTGTTCAACTTGCTCAACAAATCACTTCATCTTTTCTGGAAGAGTTTACTTTAACTGCATTATACAAAACTGCTTTTTTAATATAAATAAAGTACATGTCTAATCATAAATGTGGGTATGCCACTCTCTAGATAGAAGTGTAACTATATAGCACAATGAAGCATGGAGCCATACAACTACACTATGATGATACTGCATCAGAACTGAGTCTATCTCAATAGGGCTGTATTAAACTAGGGTACTTTTGAGCAGTCCAGCTGCTTCTGGGCAGCTACAAAGCCCCATATGGAGTTCCACAAGCATTGTACCAAGAAATGCAGATTTATCAGTTCAGGCATTTCAGATGTATTTGTGTTCCATTAAATGGTACAGACATGCTCTGTCTGAGTCTCCTCATCAATTTTTGAGGACTTCACCAATTTAAAATCAATTTTTTTTGTTATAATGCCCTCAAAGGAGTTAATCTCATTTTTTGCACAGCGAGTTGATGTTCAGGGTAGACTTGCTGTATTTTTTGAATGACCTTCCTGAAATCAAACAGAAATCTTTAATTAAACCTGGATTTAAAACTCTCCTTTTGAGTACGAGTGCACATCCTAGACAGCAGATTCTCCTTCCTACCTTAAGTTGCACAGCTGGATTTAACTGAAATTTACCTGGAAAGCCAAACAACAATGCACAGGAAAAAATGAAGGTCATTTAAAGTATCATCTATAAAAATCACTACTTTTCTTTTTATTCATCACGAGAGATACTGTAAAATTAAGCTTCAACAAGCAGACCTTTTCTTACACAATTTATTATTCTTCGAAAAATGGAGTAATTTTTAGCAAGATCGCTCAATCTCTATATTTATTTCATCTAACCTATTACCCATCGTCTGATTTTTTGACCACACAAAACATTAGCGAGCATAAATGCCGTTTTTCTGTAATAAAACTATGAAGACATAATTGTAACTCATCAGCTTAAATTTAGCTCCTTTTACACAAGACTGTACAGTTTTCTCTTCACTTTATACCAGCCATATATTTGGCTACAAATACATATTTTAATATATTTTCCTTCAACAGTTCTATTTTAACAGGCAAAGTTTGTTTCCTTTTACAATTTCAATGACTAAGTAATGACTGCTTACTCTATAAAAATCACGTTGACTAAAAAGCAACAACTTCCTGACAAAAATCTATCATATGCATTCCCTCTGTCAACACAGCTTGCAGATCAGTTCTTTAGTACACAAAGTAAAAAAGGGATCCCTTTTAGCTGCCACTGCTGTGTGCATTCAGCATGATCCAAGATCAGTCTGGTTTTAAAGACTTCACTTTGAGTTTCTTTCTTTAGTGGTTTTGTAAGTCATATTTCTCATAAAACTTGAATTTAATCCTTGTGGGTTAATAGTACAACTGGTAGTAGTTTTCGGCTAATGACTTTTTCTCAGCTCTCACTGTCATTTCTTTTATGCATATAAACTTTTCATGGATTTCCATTTAAAAGTAAGGAAAAATGGTAGGAAAAGAAAATGAATATGCCAAAATCTGACAGATACATTTTTGTCTGATTTTTTTTTTTTTTTTTTTTTTTTTGCTTTGAACGAACACTCTTGTGTTAAAGAATCAGAACACACAACCCCCTGTTCATACAATACTAGTTCAAAAGAATAAAAGCCAAAAATAATTGGCATCAGCAAGGATTTCAGGTTTAGGAAAAGTAAGCATAATACATTCCTTGTGTTATTCCTCTGTACTGTACTAGGAACTCAGTAATATTCCATCATTACAAAATGTGCTTGTGAAAGAATATAAAAATAGACAAACAAAATAAAGACCAAAACACTCAAGCTCAGAAAACAGTGTGCAAAGTACATTCCCACTGTATTTATCCAGTCATTAGCTATCTGTTTGCATTGTACATGGGCAAGTGCAAAGTAAACTAGAAAGCTTGCTTGCGTAGTCACTTACATCAGTATTGCAGGGTTATTAGACACTGGACAGCCTTTTGCAAAAAGCTTTTATGATCTGAAATCTTTCTAAAATAATAGACATGTATTTACTGTGAGGACTGAGACAGTTCTAGCCCTTGATGTCCTGCTTTCCCTAATTAACACTGTTTGGTATGGTGGGCGCAATCCCAGACATGTGACATGAGAGAGGTCACAGCGTTCATGCTTGCTGTTAACACATTCTTGAATTTCAGTGTATGATAATTTAAAACTCTTGAACACAGAGCATAAGATGATGTATTTCTCTACTGAAAAAGAGGAATTATTTGCCTTCCATATCCCTCCCCAAGGCCTGCAGAAAATGTAAGGAGTAAGTGGACATGGCTGTGAAAATACTCCCTAAATCTTCTATAGGGCTGCAGCTCATGTAGCAAGCTGGGGGTGAGAAAGTGGGGGAAATCATTTAATGGGTCAGGAAGGAATAGTAGCAGGAACACCTCCTTTTTGGCCCCAGAGAAACTGTACAGGAATAAGKCAATATTATCTTTAGCACATAACAAAAAAAACTTTCAGTTGAAATGCATAGAAAAAAATCACGTATACAAGAAGCTTAATGCAATAACTGCCATGATTTTCCATGATTGATAGAACTTAGTAGTTCAGTAGCATTTACATAACTCAGCCCAACTTGAAATCTTGGGAACAACAAAATATTTCCTAAAGAAAGAGGAATTATTTTACAGTTAAAAAAAATAAAGTTTTTCTTTCCATTTTGAAAGCACAGGGAAACAAACGCTCTTTTGATGATTATTTTCAAACCTGAAAATTGACAGTAACCTCTGCAGCCTCCTCCATTGTTTTACCTACCGATTTGAGCATCCTAAGGTTCCAGAAAGCAGAAACTTAGCAGCTTCAGTCAGAGGAAAAAAGGCAAGTTGCTTTTAATTGCTTCAGTTGCAAGGCCAAAATTAATGCAACTTTTGAAAACTCTTCATATTAGCTACCTTCATCAACTGCTTTGTCTTTTCAGTATGTTTACTGCTAAAAATTTACAGCAAAATAAAAAGTGAACACGGATTAGAAAATTTTGCAACTGACTGGGAGAAAAGGAGATCAATGTATAATCTCCTAATTGGTGGAACTGTTTGGTGTACAGCCTGTCCCCTTACTACAAGGATTTGGCATTTATGCCTTTGCATAAACTGTCAGAGCTGCAAGGAGTGAAGCCATTGCACAATGCAGCTATTTGCAAGCAAATTCTTAAGGCTCCAGCACTTGATGATGTAAATGACAGGGTTCACATGATAAAAAAAAAAGGGAGGGGGGTCCTTCTAGCCCTCTTGACTGATATCAGAGTGGGAAAAAAAAAGATATTGTCTCCAGATAAACACGGAATTATTTCCACAAATGTAAATGATCTTTGTCATATTCTTAGCAGAATTCTAGGCTCGTGATTCAGAGTAGGCCCAACAGTATGCAGAAACAAATTCAACAGTAAAACACTGGAACATATGTAACCAAACAGCTTTTTTTCAGAAAACATTTTAAAATGATAGCGAGGATTTATTTTTAATAGTATAAGACAGACATCATGATTATTTAATATATTCAAGGGCTAATGAAAGGAAAACTACCCAAGTATTTATAATACTGTAGAGCCTATAAACTACAATAATGAACCAGAACTCTATTTTGTTCAACATTGTAAAAAGTGTTCTATGTAAGATATTCTACAATTATATTTAAATACTTGCTGCAAACAGGTTAGTGAACACATTCTTTTACAGTGTTTGTACACCTAGAAATATATCCTGTTCTGACTGTGCTACCAGCTACTAACACTATATACTGTAAGTTTCAATAGTGGCTTTTTTTTTAATTCAAATACTAGTGAGTAGTACCACAAGTCAGACTGTTTGCACACACAAACTACAAAATATAGGATACAGCTTAACAGAAGCAGCATTATTGTACTATTCAAAAGCATGACTTTAATAGAGTTGCCAACATGGTGGACATTCCCTTGTCCTAGAAAAGATACATGCATGGTAGAGATTACTACATCTGCATCTTTTAATTGCTTAAAAAGCAGTCCTTTTAATCATAGGGGTCCTAAATTAGATATTTGCATAATCAAAAAGTCAAACTTGGTAAAACAGACTACTTTCTACTAATCAGACCATTAAAAGGTGCACATCCCTGACATAACACTGAATTTAATAGAGAAAGATGCCTGAAGCACAATTTACAACAACTCTGGGCTATCCTTCTTACCAAGCCATCATGCAAATCCCATCTATTAGTAAAGCTTATTTGGAGGAAAATTCAGCCCATGGGGAAGGAGTCTGGAAATCAGAGGGAAAGGAAATGAAGTTTTCTTTCCAAACGTTAATTTTATTCTTATTTCAAGAGAAATTCCCAATACATTTCTGTACATACTGAAATAATACATGTGCAAGCCAAGTATCAGCCTCTATCCCTGGGAAGTCTAACTTAATCATTTAACTGCGAAGCCATAAAACACAACACCGTTAACTATGAAAGTTCTGCTATCTCAGAAGAAATAAGATACTCCCAAAACTACAATCCATATAAAGAGAACCTTTAAAACATTTGATTTCTTATTTCTAAAGCAGTCTAAAGTTACATCACATACATGTATCATATATAATACACACACACACACTTATATATATATAAAATACCTTTAAAAAGACAGCTATACACTAAATAGTTCCAAAGGAGAAGGATTGCAAAAAGGAAAACTGCACAGTGTTACAAATGACATCTAAGATCACGGATTAAAAAAAATAAAGTGACCATTTCTGATTCTCTACCACAGACCCACCACAACCATGGCCTGTTTTTCAGAGGGTTGTGTAATGTCAGTAAATGTAAATGTGTTACCTCGTTACACACCTTATATAACTCCTAGAAAGGCAAGACACACTGCTAATACTTAACTTACATTTTTGAAGTAGTAATGGACAGTGACTACCCTACTTTCTGCATGTACTTCAAAACCCGGATTCCTTCTTTACTGCTGTTTTCGCCTTCAGATGTGGCATAGGTGCAATTTGGAAATGAATTAGTGTGTTAACTCAAAGTCTCAGAAAAATGCACAACATATGGACACACTTGTCTTAAGCTGCGTTAGTCGAAATTACAAGTTTATTCTAACAGCTGGCTGCTAAATAGCTGCATTTATTCCTCCTAACATATAATGAGTTGTTATTCATGTGATGTGTATTCATTACCAAAAGTACAAAGCCATATAAGATTCTGATGCAACATTGCTGAAATCCACAAAACTAGAGATAATATAGTAAGAAATTTCCTTTCTAGAAGGCCCCAAAGCATTCGTTTTTTATAATATGTTGATAATATTATGAATAATATTATCAATACACTGTGATATTAAAGTACATTCTTGGCAATTTTTTTGCCCAAAGCCACTGTACTTTTTAGGGATTTATTTATTGTAAGGTTATTCATCAGTGTGCAGTATCTCTGATGTTACTGCTTAAACAAAAGAAAGTGTGAAAAAGCAAACCACTAGTTTTTGCTGTAAGGAACTCTAGCTTTCCAATTCTACTGATGTGTAATTGATTAAAGAAGAAAAAAGAACAGGTGGCACTGTTAGGGCCAGCCATCATCTCCATGCACTGAATTGTAAAGGAAATGAGATACTAAACAGCAGAGGCACTTCTAATCTTAGTTGCCCTGACTTCATTGACAGGCCTAGGTTTTCACCTCTTAATTAGGGCCAAGATAAGTCCGTAGTATCAGAGACACTGGGGAGACGGATAATACAATATCCGGACAATAGCTCTCAAGTATCAGCAGTTTACCACTTCCCTATCTAAAAGGCAGGTTACTTCCAGCAGAGTGCCACATTTTGTCTATATTCATTCCTAATCTGTAATCCCCCAAACCTAGGATAGCAGCTTCTTTAAAACATTCAGGAGAAATGGTACTTTTTTCCACCAAATGATGGGAGAGAGAAACAGATGTTGCTGCCCCCTCCTTCTGACTCCTATCCAAGATACTTATATTCCTTGGATGTCAAAGCTGCTGCACTGCTACTCATTCGTTCATGGTCAGTGCTTCATCAAAAAGCAGTTTGGTGATCAGAATTCCACTTGCCATAAAGGACAAAAGGCACTTATTCAGTGATGACAGTGAGTGAAACACTATTTTCAAGCCAATGTATCTTAGGAACAATTCCAGCTACGTAGGTCAACTTTTCCAGTCAGAAACTTCCATATAGAAATTAAGGAAAGGTGGTTTTGGCTGCCTCTAGAGAAACTCGTTCAGTTTTGAAGGGTGTTTTAGGCTGTGTGTTTTTTCTAAAATGAGCATTTCAGTGTTTGGTAGTCTGAAAGCAGACTTTGCTTTCTGACTCATTTAATGTTAATTAAATCTCCATCAATTTTTGCTCCTTGTGAGATAACTGTAGATAGTATAATCTTCTGCCGTGTATCATTTCCCTCTTAGATGTTCACTACTGAAACATGCTAACATTAACAAAAATTTCCAGAGGGTTATAGACAGATGCCTGTACTGCTATTGCTCTTTCAACAAACTGCCTTTCGATGTCCCGCTTTTATAGCGAACACAGCACAACTACATAAAGCATCACGGGCACAATCTATATATAGCATATGAATCCCTAATATGCTTACAACCAGGACAATAAGTCATGCCCATATCTCTTATGCTGCTGTTACAGTATCTAATGGGCCCATGACTAGCAATCTAATCTAAAGCATCAYGCCAGATAAGGTCATAGGAACAGACATACATGCAGGGCTGCGTTATTATTCTTTTCATGCAACAGTCACTGACTGAAATTGCCAAATTCATTTTTCTCAGGAATTCTGGGTCTACATCTGCTAGTCAGGAACTCAGTATTACCTGACATGGTTTGTCCATCTTAAATAGCAAGGATCTAGGAACCATGGAGGCTTTCTTAAAAGCAAGATGAAAGATGAGACAATGCTTTTTCTATCAAAAAGCCTGTAAGTCATTCATAACCCAAAGCATGCTGATGTGATGCTACCTGGCCTTCTAGAGTGCTTCTCTACTATAATCAGTTTACAGGACAGCTTTCGATTGCCACATTCTCACATGATAGTGATGAGCAAGTGCCCACTTACATTCAAAATGCCTGCTGCACTAGGACACAATTCCAAAATTTCTTCCTCTGTGCCTAATCACATGAAGACGCAGCACTGTCATAATTTATCCTACAATCATAATCCAGATTTGAGGCTTTAAACCAGGGTGACACTTGGGCACTAACTCAAGCTGTGTCAGTCCTTAGGGACAGCAGGCAGTTACTTTCTCAAGAGCRCAGCAGAAGCAGCTACCCTACTTTTTTTAGGTAGTAAAATTGCAGCCTCCGTTTTCTTCCCCATATTAAAGATCTTAACATAGCCAACAGCAACAGTATAAAATTCACAGCACTCTGGAAGGGCACAGAAGAGCTCAAGAGGCTCCTTTTACATCCTCTCCTTTGAGCTATGAATATTTTCAGTACAGAACTAATAATTTGATTTTGTGTGTGTACATGAAACATCAATAATTTATGTATTAATTAAAAAAACTCCTAAGGGAAAAAAAAGTGTTCCTAACATACAGTGTTAAAAAAATGTCACTGAGTCATTAACAAGAAAGCAGAGACATTCTCTATTTTGTACCATATTTCTCCTCTATTCTGCATATGTCCTTATGTGCCACAGATCACTACAGTGGTTGTGGTACTCTGAACTATGTCTATTCCTATATGCTGATGGTCTAGCCAGGTCACTTCTAATGACCATATCAAAATATGAAAAGCCAGGAAAAAAACAAAGGCAATAGGCTTCCATGAATCAACACCTTACAAACCTCAAACCAACCCACTAAAGTAATTTTTGAGTAAATGAGACAAGCTTCTCAGTGTTTTCTCCACAGCTGTAACTCTGACACACAATGCCAATGAAAATACCCACAGTTATCTACAGGTATAGCAAATTATTAAGTACTAAGGCACTCTGATAACCCAGGGTAAAGAACAAAGAATTATAGCATCCCATTGAAGTGTTTTGAGAAATTATGCCAAAGGCCAAGCAATTTCAACCACCCAGGAAGTGTTTTTATTGCTATATTGCATTGGAAATTAGAGCAGAAAGACCATTACCATACTTTTAACTGGGTACTTCTGGGCATGACATCATAAATTGCTATTCAAACCTCTACTTCTATTTAGAGTTCAGAAACAACTCATAACTCATTCTGAATAAGAGATAATGACAAACAAAATAAAGCAAGTTAAACATACTATTGTTAGGTTTTTGAAGCAGAAAGAAAGTTAAATATCCTGAGTCATTAACTACTTTACAGATCTGCGTTATGCTAGAGTCCTGTCACAGATCGCTTACCAGACAAAAGTCGGTTTCAAAGACCAACAAAATGGAAGGGATATTTTTATATTAATTTGAATTAAGCAACAAGCTAGTGATTTGTCATGGAATAATATAAAGGCCTGCTCAGTAGCAGCTTTAACAATTACCTAAAATTACTATAGGAGAGTTCATAGTTCTGGATGGCCTTCTAAAACATCATTAGTTGTGTTTACATACCAGTTAAAATGCTGATGGTTACTGAACTCTAATATGCTATTAGAGAGAAAATGGAAAAATATCACATCACAGACCAGAAACACAAGATATGCAGTCATGGAAGGTTTTTTGCCCTCCTCACTGTTTGGATAGAAACCTTCTCATTTCTATCAGGTCTGTGGGTTATCTTAAATGTATGGTTAACATCACAACATGGTTCTAATCAAATGAGTTTGAATTAAAATTATAYTTCTGCAGATGTAAACTGTACCTCAGAATAAGTATAAACACAAAACACATTTCTTTTCCCTAGAAGAAAATTTCTAAGGGCTAGAGAGATGAAAATGCAGAGAAGGGGGAGAGCGCAGCAAAGAGGAAAGCTCACATTCATTTCAATTCTGCCTCGGTTGCCATATTTTTGGTCCTTTCCAGAATCAGTGTACAGAAGGCCAAACACATTGTCTGAAGTTATAAATCACTACAAATGAACACAGATGCATCAGCAAGACAATGATGCCTCAGGCATATGAACATTTTCATGCCAAATTAAATACCAGAACAAGGAAAAACATCCTCAGTAAATACACTAAGAATGTACTTAACACTATACACTCTAGTGATTAAGATGACTCCAACAACGAACTTGTTCGGTAGCCAAAACTTTCGATTTCACTGAACCACAATGACTCTCGATATATTCTGCCACTGTACCACTTTGTATTGTTCTGGGATAAACTTCTTGCRCCTTTTCAAGAATTTGCATAACAAATGAAAAAGTACTCAGCTGCACACTTGCACAGCAAATGCAGGAAATCCAGTTCAGACAGGAGAAGACAAATGGGTTTTTGATGCATCTGAAAGAAATGCTGCCCTCTGCCTTACAAACAGCAGAGTAGAAAATGGGGCAGCAACAATAAAGTGACAGAATAGAGATCTAGTTTGAATCAGTGACAAAACCATATCCATCCAATATATTAATCAAAAATAAATAACTCTACAGAAAGCATACAACTTAATACCAATYAAAAAAAAAAAATCTTTTCTCAGTTTAATGCTTTCCTAAAAAAGCGATCTTGCTGGGTACTGCACACCACAAGTGTTTGTCTAGAAAGACAGGTGGTCTAAATTTGCCTGCTTAGTTCTCCCTGCTCCTTCCACTAATAGTTTATTGGCATATGCCTGTCATCCCTAGCCACCCTTTTCAGTTTGTGAGCTTCGATCACATACCAACAAAGCCATTTTCTCACTGGCAGAATACTTCATTTAAAAATACCGGTATGATAATGTTTGCCCTGTGGATTTCCCACAAAACACTATAAAGCTCAGACAACACATCTTGAAAGCTTAGAAAAGGATGCTGTTAATTTTATTTATGTTTAAGTAAAAATGTCAATGGAAAAAGATTTGTATAGCTATTAAAATAGTTGCAATATTTTCAGATATTGTAATGTTTTCTTAAGAACTGATTTAACAAGATTGTGCCATTATCCACTCTACAAGCCAAACACAAATGCTAACTCCAAAGTTTAGTCATTTCCTCTCATTTCCAGAATTAAAAGCTGCTAACTGCACAACTCTACTGATATTTAACACTGAATCCCATACTGCCGTACGCTTTACTACACAGTGACTATACAGAATACAAAATGGCCAGAATACAAAATGGCCAGAATACAAAATGGCCAGAATACAAAATGGCCAGAATACAAAATGGCCAGAATACAAAGTGCATATGGTACATCGTGTTTAATTAGAGAAAAGTACATGACAATCTACCTTTACTTCCAAATCTGTACTTCAAGTGGAAGTTGGGGAAACTTGAAGAGTGGTGACCTTCACTAATCAGACCAATACTAACATAAAATTAGTTTAATCTGTAAAATACAGTGTCCACATTAAAATATTTGATTATTTCATAGCAACTGTTTACGCTCATACATTAATGTCAGCATTCTTTTATTTTTGGAGTTGAAATAACACTGCTATTAGAGCAAAACACTTGTTGTAAGAGATGGAAAGCTGGTGCGTGCAATACATTACAAGAAGGCATAACGCATTTATTCCCATACACTGGAAAGGAGCACACAAAACCTTACTGATGGCTTTGTTCTCTCACTCATTAAATATTCATAACAATGAGCTTATTATTTGATACAGCCTCTGTTCTTTCAATACCTATGCAAACTCCCAAGCTACTGTTTCATTCTTGCCTCCATGTTTCTAGGAAGAAAAAGAAAAGGATTTACTAATGTCAGCAGTCAGGACACTCACATGGTACATGGGAAAAGTTTACACCGAGTCATTATTTTTAGATAGAATGGACCCAAAAGCCAGGCAGGTAGGGCACGCTTTCACCATGTAGAAACCTTTCTCCAAATCAGCACAAGTGGGATTCAAACTTGGGTTTCTCATATTCCAGCAGAATGGCACTGTCACAAATGGCAGGTGGAAACATATTCCCTTCACTGGGTGGGTGGGTACGTGTTTTATGTGAGCTTCACTGAAAACAAGATGAGTGTACGTGCATAAGAAATCCTGCTGTTGAGAAATCATTTGGCACGCGTGCCTGTTCTTGACTGGCTGTGTTCATGAAACTTTTCAGAAGTTTAAGAAACCTTGACTGAGCTGCAGATAAATAAGGAGTTAAATGATTTTTGGCTAGAGAGCAGACTAATTCCATTTGGAGATATGCACTCTGCGTTTATGTCTTTAAAAAGTGTGCTCATGTGCATATTTTACAGAAGCCCACCATAGTATTTGAATACTTCATTTTGCAACTTGAATGTTATTTTAGGATTTGGGGTTTGCTTGCTTCTTTTAAGAAATATATTTGGGAGTTTGAAACAGGAAATCAGATTACTGTGTATGCAATTTAATATTTGGTTATACTTAATTCATTGGACCACTTTTCTCTCCCTAGTACTGAATTTATTTCAGCATAGAGAGACAGAACACTCCATCTCAGCTTGAGCAGATAACAGATACCAGTTATTAAAATGAAGTTTTTCTGATTTTTGTTTGTATTTTAGAGAAATTTGTCCCCTTCCCATGTCTACCAAAGATAAAACAAACATGTATACCTAAGCCTCGTAAGTAAATTGGACATTAAGACATGGTAACATCAAACAAAACTTCTTAGAAATCCAATCATCTTGTGTTGCATTTGTTACAGATATAAAACAAGACTTTCTTATTGGTCCTAGGTATCAGAGTATGAAACGATGAAAATTGGGATATTTCTGCACAGTGAGTTATGCTGTATAAAAAGTCTTTGTAAAAACACCAAGAACAATTATGATCTCAAAACGTTAGTGTGCGGAGAAGTACAGTCACTACCCTGTGAAGGTGCATGCCTTGTTGGTTTACAGCTCCCATTTGAAAGTGATACAGGTTCAGGAAAAAGTCATCTCTGCCAGATAAGCACAACAGCCAAATCCAGACAGCTGGGCTTGCAAGCCACAGTTACTGCAGAGGCACTTTGGCAGGGAACGTCACAAGCAAGGAGAGGCAAACATCTGGAATGGGGCATGCAGTGAAATATAATGCACACAACTTGCTCTTCCATTTAAAAATGAAAACAGAAAATCTAAAATTTTTATTGCAGTATCCACTTTCTTTAAAATACCGAATAGCTTCACAATTAATATGAAAGATCCATATTAAATTCATAATTCAGATTAATGATATGAAAGGCCAATTTTTTCGTATTCATTTTACTGAGCTTTTCAGTTTCTGTGGTGAATCTGTAATTTTTAAAATATTCTTTGTAGTATTTAAACTTTGTTTTTTTTTTTTTTGATGAATAGTGTGGCTTCATTTTCTTTAGTTAAAGTTGTTTTTGGAATATTTTGCCCTTCACTTTTTTTTTTTTAATTTTATACATTGCTTATCAAAATAAGCTGAAGACATTCAATACTACCCAGGATATTAGACTTGCAGAGCAAAAATTGCTTCTAGTTCATGCAGCATCAGACATTGGAAGTTTACTAAATTGTCTATATTCATATTTTACAAATATGACAAACCTCTTCATGCACCTGACTTTCACATACTGCTCTGACTCAAGTCACTTAATGAAAACTTTATTTCAATAATGTATCCCTTATTATTCTCAACTCCTTACTTAGAAAATAACATTATTATTMTTCTATTATTCTGGGTAATTTTTTTATGTTTTTTTTCTTCAAGTCATTCTTAATTTTTTCCATTGTATTATATATTTTCTGCCTGTCTTGTATTTACTTCCCTTGTGCTTATTCCAGCTTTTGTCTGTTCTCTACCAACATTTCCTAAGTCATCCTATTAGTGATATAAACTAACATTGTGATCTACAAAAACATGGTTTTATAACTTGTGATTCCTGCTGGATGGGCTAAAACAGTGAAAGCGTCACATAAAATTGAATAGGATAGTAAACTATGAAGCACCAAATTGTGTCAAGACCTCAGTAACTGGGGCTTCAGTTCATTTAATTTTACTGCCTACTGTGACTGTGTCAAAGCAAAGTTAAAAAAAATCACTGATTCAGAGTTAATAATCTTCTTTTGTCAGCTGGAAGACCATACTCCTGTACCTGCATATTTCCATGTGTTTCCATGTTATATTGAGAGTCCTGAACCACTTTGTTTAGCCAATCCGTGAAATGGTACTCAACAGCAGAAAAAGTCTGTGTCACACAAAAAGCTCTCAAGGCTGTCCTGTCCACCTGTCTAATCAACTCGCAAAAATATGTCTGAGTCCTCTTATTATTATTTCTCAAACTGAACAGAGAATTCTTTCAAATCCTTCATCTCTATAACTAAGTAGTTCTAATACTTTGTACCAAAAACTCCTCCAAATTCTTAAGACTTTTACGCTCCATAATGAGCTCAAAAGGCAATTAATGAGCTCAAAAGGCAATTTGCTTCTACCCATTACGACAATGGAATCTTTTAAGTATAAATTAAGAACAATTATGCTGGAAGTGTTGCTTTCAATAGCGATAGATTTTAATAAATGTATACAGCCTGTTCATTAAAATTAGATTTAAGTGGCAACCACCACAATTTTTAATGGCATTGACAATTTCAAAAGTTTATTAAAATTAATTAAACAAAGAAACACAAGCCACTTCAAGTTAATTCACTCCTACTGTACCAAGTGAATCACTAATGAAGACACAGCAACATAATTTGAAACTCAAAGCTGGTCTCTTGAATCTTCTGAAGTACTGCACTGTAATCCTTTGCCCAAAAAATCACAAAGAACCATGTAAAACTGTCACAATTTCTTTGGGAAAAGCCAGCTTAACTTCAGTTTATGAGAAAATTGAAATAATGGAATTGTTTGGAATATCTAAACCCCCCAAATTCTAAAGACATATAATATGAGGGTATGAAAATTGATTCAGCTCAAAGATTATGAAAGTGTAGTGTTGGAAAGGTGAAATCTTTTCTTTATGATTCTGTGAAATAACGAAGTGTGATCTGAGACATTTTCTATCCAATATCAGACAGGCCTATTTTACTTTAAATATTCATACTGCTGAAATTAAAGATTTTTTTTTGTTCAAGCTTTTCATTTTGTAAAGTTCWTTCTAAGGCAACTTGCTTTAGAATAAAATTGCTTTGAAACTGGTACATAATTGAAAGACCTTCCTAGACACATCAACTTTTCTTTTTCCTGAAATGCTTCCCATAAAAATAGCTTGTCTAATAGCTTCCCCTAATGTTCCAGAGTAGCAGAAAATTACTCCACTTACTGGAGATTAGGCCTTATTTTGTAGTAGAGGCAGCAAGTCTAAAGCATCTCCAGTCTAAATAGACAAAGATGATTATATCCAAATTATACATACGAACTGAAGAGCTGAAAAAATAAGATGGCATAACTCAATCCTGAGATACAGGTTATTTCATTGAATTTACTGGGAATTATCCCATGGCTACTTTTAAACTTTAAGCCTGAAACTTATGTAACTTGATGAGAAACAAGTCTTCTGCAGGAAGCCTGAGACCAGAACTCAGTTCTCCTTTCCATGGCTTCAAAAGCCGACCCAACATCGCCTACCCCTCCAGATCCCCCCAAGGCATATCAGATGGCCAAGGACAAAGTAGTTACCAGGTAGTAAGAAAAGAAACTGCACTACTACGAAGAAAAAACACAATTAAAACAGAACTGGTCTTTTGCAGACAGAATGACGACAATATGTACCTTTTTACATCTGTGCAAACCTACTACAAAAAGCAGTGTGTCATCTTGTTATTTTATAGACAGCAACATTCTTTCCCAGACCAGGTATCACCTTTCTTGAGTCATTTGCATTCTTTTATTTTAATAACAATGTACAGCTTGATGGTGTGTTCTGCTGTAATATTACTGATGTACACAAATCACAAATTTCAAAATTCTTAAAAGAAAATGTATTCAAAATCAGTCAAGCATTTTCTATTTTCCAGTACATTTTAAATATTTGTTGTCAGATTATTTGTAGAGAACAGGTAGAAACAACCAAGACTTTCCTGTGATATAAATTTTTTGTATTTACAAGATCAATTCCAAATGGTATCTTCTATATTCCCTATATTTATTTTTAGTCCTAACAAAAAATAAGCACCATACTATTGTAATCATAATACAAACTTCCTGGATGTAGTCCCATGGAAAGCAGGAATGATATGTTTAATATACAAGCCATAAAAACTAGGAAATGAAAAATCAAGCCACTAGTCAGTACACAAATCCTAATCTTTTCCCAGCATGCACATATCTTAAACTACTCTAACTATAAGTTACCTTAGCAATTCTCAGCTCTGCTCCCCACAACTTTCTGATTTCTGAATACATTTTCTGCCAAATTACCTTCACTTCTGAGAACAGTAGCATATTTTTCTGAAAGGAGTTTGGATAAAGGAAGACAAGAAAGGTGACTTGAATAACAAAAAAAAACCATCATATACTGTATTACGTCACCTCATCCCTGACAAAATCCTGTGCTCAAGCAGTTGCTATTTATTGGCCCCACACGTGCCAGGAATTAAGTGGAATAGCCTCTAATGCACAAAATAGTGTGTACATTGTCATACACAGAAGCTACATAAAAATAGCAAATTACAAGAACTACACATTATGTTAGTGACTGTTCGAAATCCACTTTCAAAAACAAAAGCTATTTGTTTCAGATCTACATGACATTCCTTTCAAAGTTGTATAATTCAGAACGTTTTTAAAAAAATAACAAACAGTATTCTTCAGAATGCCATGAAATTTTCAGCCATGCCCAGATTTCAAATGTTGTCTTCTAACACATTACGAACAAACAGAAAAATATAATTGTTTGATATTTCATACTGAATGGCTGCCTACTTTTTAGAGGAAGGAAAAAAAAGTTTCATGGCTCATTTAATTCCTTCCTAAAACAGAATCCTAGAATTATCTTCAAATCTGATATGCTGAATAGACTACAGTAAGATTTGGAAGACCTTCAGTTTAGGTTTAACTTTCTAATATATTACATGTCAGAGGGAATAATAAATAATTTTGAAATAATTATAAGAGATGACATCTTAAAGAAAAAAGATCACCTATGAGTTAGTTCCTAGATGAGCATTTCAATAGATAAATGTTTTTGTTTCAACAATGACTATTATCTATCTACAGCACTCTTTCCACTGACTGTTACTGATTACTGTAGGATTACTGCTTTAGGCTTAGCTTCCTTATCCCCATTACACTGCCTGATCAATGGAACTGCTTCATTTGTAAGGAACTCCTCTTTCTAGAAAGAGATCAAAACTGCTACACTCAAAGGCTCATCACAGTGAGAGCAAGCCTGGATAATAATCCCTTCATTAGCCAGAAAAAAAAGCACGACAAATTGGAACACCGATGGCGCAGCAGCAGTGAAAAATAAAGAGATCTGATAAAAGGGTTATCAATGCTTGTAAGCATGAAAGACTTCTAAAATCAAGGATTAGTTCTTCATGCAACTGAGTTAATTTTCACTTCACAGAATCGTTGAGGTTGGAAGGGACCTCTGGAGATCATCTAGTCCAACCCCCCTGCTCAAGCAGGGTCACCTAGAGCACATTGCACAGGATTGCATCCAGGCGCGTTTTGAATATCTCCAGAGAAGGAGACTCCACAACCTCTCTGGGCAACCTGGTCCAGTGCTCTGGCACCCCCACCGTGAAAAAGCTTTTCCTCATGTTCAGATGGAACTGTCTGTGTTTCAGTTTGTGCCCGTTGCCTCGCGTCCTGTCGCTGGGCACCACTGAAAAGAGTCTGGTCCCATCCTCTTGACACCCTCCCTTCAGATACTTGYACACGTTGATAAGATCTCCTCTCAGCCTTCTCCAGGCTAAACAGGCCCAGCTCTCTCAGCCTTTCCTCATAAGAGAGATGCTCCAGTCCCCTCATCATCTTCGTAGCCCTTCGCTGGACTTGCTCCAGTAGTGTCACATTCCTCTTGTACTGGGGAGCCCAGAACTGGACGCAGTACTCCAGATGTGGCCTCASCAGGGCTGAGTAGAGGGGGAGGATCACCTCCCTYSACCTGCTGGCAACACTCTTCCTGATGCACCCCAGGACACCATTGGCCTTCTTGGCCACAAGGGCACATTGCTGCCTCATGCTTAACTTGGTATCCAACAACACTCCCAGGTCCTTCTCCGCAGAGCTGCTTTCCAGCAGGTCAACCCCCAGCCTGTACTGGTGCATGGGGTTATTCCTCCCCAGGTGCAGGACCCTGCACTTGCCTTTGTTGAACTTCAGGAGGTTCCTCTCCGCCCACCTCTCCAGCCTGTCCAGGTCTCTCTGAATGGCAGCACAGCCCTCTGGTGTATCAGCCACTCCTCCCAGTTTTGTATCATCAACAAACTTGCTGAGAGTGCACTCTGTCCCTTCATCCAGGTCAYTGATGAAGAAGTTGAACAGGGCTGGACCCAGTACTGACCCCTGTGGGACACCGCTAGCTACAGGCCTCCAACTAGACTCTGCACCGCTGATCACAACTCTCTGAGCTCTGCCTTTCAGCCAGTTCTCAATCCACCTCACTGTCCACTCATCTAGCCTGCACTTGCTGAGCTTATCTATGAGGACGTTATGSGAGACAGTGTCAAAAGCCCTGCTGAAGTCAAGGTAGACAACATCCCCTGCTCTCCCCTCATCTACCCAACTTGTAGAATTTATTAGAGTTTCATAGTCCTCTGCTAAGTCTCTCACTTCTTTGTGATATTATTTCACAGTGTCATCTTTATTTTGTCAATGACAACAATAAGGAGGAAGTTGGATTTCAAACTTCTCTGTAAGGTAGCTTTTTACCACTACTAAAAGACAGCCATGGATTACAGTTTAACCAGATTTCAGAAACATTCAAAATCCTCCCTGATTGCTAATGCACACCTCTAGAGAAACAACAAGCATTTAGGTTGGTCATCTTCACCTATAAGGAACTCTGAACTGTAGACTCTTAAAAGGTGAAAGATTACTAGTTTATTAAAATAAAGTGAAATCTTTACTTTTGATTACAGAGGTGGAAACAAAATTAACAAAACTGAAGAAGTAAAATACCACAGCACGTGCTTGCATTCTACCTGCTATCAATTCCTCTTCCTGTCAGTTTAGCATGCTTTAAGGTTGTGAAGCCACAGGAGTTGCACCAGTGACTATCACTTCAAACCTGACTGCTATTTCTCAGCATTGACCTCCATAGTTAGATTTGAAGGCTAGAGATGAGCATTCCCTCCCAGAAAGGAAATCACCTAACCTGTTCAGGGTTGCCAAATTCAGTAGCCCAGTGGAGGTGAGGCTGCTGCAGCTCTGTATTTTCAGGTCCAACCAGTAGTGAGGCTGAGTGTGTATCCCCAATAGGGGCACATGAAAAACACAAGTATACAACACATACACCATATATGCCCAGCTGGCCAAACAGATCAACACAAACATTCAGCACTCACCCAACACAAACAGCACCAATGGCCTCATCCTGTTCCTCTCTCTGGCTGATCAGGATTAAGGTGAATTAGTGGGAAATCCATACATGCACACAAAATATGAAGCCCTCCCAAAGCCAGGCTTAGACACTCAGTCCACCCAGGAACTGGCCCGGGGATCCCCATCTCCCCAGTTGCTGACACCTGCACATACAAGCCCCTGAGGCCACAGCCCCACTCCAGCTGCTGGTACAGACCCCCTTACACACACCAGCACTCACACAGACACACACACCAGGGATCGCTGCAGTAACTGGGCTTAGCCATTGCAGTCCATCCCATAGCTGGCCCTGGATCCTTATTCCCCATAGCTGCCTCACGCAGAGACACACACGCTCAAGCATGTCTCAGTCGACCCCAGATCCGACGGTCTCACCAGCAGTTGGCCAGAACCCCCTGGTCCCTCCAGTAGCGAACTCCTCCAGTTTTCTAACCCCTAGAGATGCACGCACACACCTGCTCCCCTCTCTATATGCTGCCAGTCCCTTTTATCCCCTCATCCCTCTGCTTTCCCACACTTGTTCTTCCCCAAACCACCTTGATCCCTCCCTTTTCCCACCTTTGGTGTCTCCCCTAAACATCCCATAGTAAGTCTTGTACATTCCCAAAATGCTTTTCCCTGGCATCCCATAATAAGTAAGTCCCGCACCCCCTAGGCAGTAACCCGCTCAGTCCGTAAGCCTCTTCTGTCAACTCCTGGCAATGGGTTTCACCATGAGGCTGACAGCTCCCCTGGGACAGCCTTGGGGGGGAACCGGGTTGGGGCATCCCGACCGGGTTATTGGGGTTGCCCCCCAACAGTGCGCCTCTGTGCTTCTCTGTGTGTGGAGACGAGCCTCTTATCACATACCCCAACATAATTACTTCTGTCTCCACTGGAAACTTTTCTCTCAACTCTCTCTGAAAATATCCTTTCTATTTCTCTTCAACAGGGATGCAGATGCTAGATTTACATTCTTTTGTGCTAAAGATAAGTAATATACTGATGAGTTCCTCACCCCAATGCTTCGTTATTTTGGAATTGGCATCTCAGTAGGCCCTTTTTCGAGGCTTCTCCAACTATTCTCCTATGGTATTCCTAATTAAAACAGGTTTAGTACCCTCTCTGCTGAAAATAACACTTTTGCAAGCTTTTATATAGATTATATAATCAACAAGAAGTATTTACTGTACCTATATTTATCCTGTCATCTGTTGTTCACATCAAAATACCCACAAAGATCACAAACAAAACCTTGGCAATAAGGAGAACAAAGTCGTATCACTACACCACTCTATCCCCTTTCTTAGTTTTAAGTGTTTTGAGAAATCACAGTGAAATATTGCTTAATGGAATAATGTGCCTCTTCTAAATATTCTGTACTGGACGGAGAGGAATTCTTATTTAATATAGTCTCCAACTGCTACTTTTAATTTCTCATGTAGCAAAAAAAAAACCCTGTTCAATGAAGTTTTCCCCTATATAGTTCATGACTGAAAGCCACTGCTTCCATATATACTCATTTCATTTAAGTGTACATCACCATGAAATGTTTCTGACAGTTTTAACTTATATACTTTTATACCTTATTTCTGTGATGAGAAACCTCGCAACAAGGACAGAACAACAATATAGAAAGTAACCATCTAATCCAACTGGATACTTTATTGAAGTCTTATTACTTCCATGTGCAAGAAGAAACTAAAGTCAACTGCAATCCCCAAGTTTTTGGCATTCTTAGCATATATTGCATCCATCAAAAACGAATTTCACTTTTCCTTTCTACTTTTACTACACAGTGATATCAGACAGACTTTACTTGATCGCTAAGGAAATACGTGTTGTAACTGACTAAAAAAGCAAAGTCTTTATTAAGCCTAAAGCCATATTCTTCTTTAAAACCTTTTTATGCCTTATAAATTATATTCCAATCTCTTTTACAGTATGGATATTCTTAAAAATAACTGGTATTAAAAGCTGAATAAAGTTAAGGATGATAAAATCTTGAAGAACAGATATAAACAGTAATGGCAATATAGTTATAACATGGATTCAAGAGAGCCAATTTATATAAAAGAAATTCAATGTGGATAAATTCAATGCTAAAGATCTATATTTAGATTTATTCTGAAGTAACCTGTATGACAAATTAACTAACATTTTTCAAGATACAAATCCTAGTTTTCTTAACAAAATATGAATATAAAATTATGAGCTATTATCACAAAACAAATAGATGCTTTCAATATACACAAAAAGAAATAGCTCCTTTCAAGTCCCTTTAAATTTTGTTGTCTAAATAAATGATATTTGTCAAGATACATATGAATAATAATCCCAGCATGGATGTATCAGATGCTAAGACACAAATCTGAAAAGACTAAAAACTCATTTTGTAGTCTCAGCAATATATTGATCCCATGCATGCAATGAATCTTCTAATAGTATCCACTGACTCTTTTTCTTTCCTATTCCTTCCGCATATTTAATTCAAAATTACATTCCCAGAACAATTAACTCTCCTCTTTTCTACACAAAAAAAAAAAAAAGAAAAAAAGAATTCCCAAGCTTTAACTACTGCTTGTATGGTTTATTTTTTGTAAATTTTAGAACCACCTTTCTCTTTAGCCCTATAATTTAAAATGGGACTACTCTAAGAATAATCAGAAAATAGTAATCAGGCACTGATGGATAAAATTAACTTTGAAATCTTCTATAAACCAGCATTGTTCATGTGCACAGAAAAGAAGTCAAGTTAATGGGTAGAATCTATGCAAGTACAGATACAAAACATAGCAGAAAGCACAAAAGGGCTTCTGTTGAAGCCTAGTTCTACAGACAGTTGATAGTGATGTACATCACAACCCTTCAAAGCTCTTCTGTGCACACAAGCTCTACACATCTGTGAATATTACCAAAAGCCCACATGAGCAACTTTCCCAGCTTGCTTTCCTAAGGTCTCTCAACACTAAATTTAACACCATACTATACTCCATGGGAATTGGTTTTGGTTTTTTTTCCCCTCCTATTTCTAACTTCAGCATTCCCAGAACACTTTTTTTTTTTCTCCTTTTTTTTTTAAGTTTTGGATAAAATATGATAAAGGTTAAAAAAAAGCATCAAGAGCAGACTATACAAAAAGCTATTTCTACTGCATCTGACAGCAAATCCTACCTGTTTTTCAGTGAAAGTTAAATTTTCTCGCTTAGTAGATGCTTAACACAGTGCATGGTAGGTAGACGGTTTCTCAGCTTTTTAGATAAAGTAATGCAAACATACACAAAACTGTAATTTAATAAAATTTAAAAGAAACTAACTTTAAAAAATATGAGAACTTCAGCTTTTAACATAGTGATAAATATTTTTCTACAGATAAACATGCTCAAGTATGCAGAACATTAAAATACTAGTAAACTGTTACCTGAACTGTGGAACTGATTTCAGACGCAAATCCTCCTGTCAAAGGCGCCTCATGGCTAATCAGCAATCGCCCAGTCTTCACCACTGACTGAAACAGAAAACAAACCCCCAAAATGTAATCAAATTACAGCTCTTGTGATTTCTTACTTGCATTACTAATAGAATATGTGAATTACATAATATTGTTAGCAGTGTTAAAATGTAGCTACTTTTCCCCCTTTTACATTTTCATTGCAATGATGAATGGACCTAAGAATCTAAATTGAGAAGTTAATTGAATCTTTTCTGTATTTACTAAAAAATTCACATCTACCTTTCAGTTTTAAGCAAATATCAAGAATAAAATATCACATTCCATTATATTTCAATTTACCCTACCAATGCAAGATTTCTAAAGGATAATAAGGATTTTAAAAATAAGCCATTAAGAATTTGATCCGGCAGATAGTAATAGCACACATGTAAAGAAATCCTTCACTGAAATACACATTTGCATGACCAGATCCTAGATAAAGCTCACAACCCATAGCTGTTCAAAAGTATGCATAGTAAATAAAATTTTAGCAAGAAAACAAATAATATGGATTAATGCTTATCACTTAAGTTTTACATGGCTGTTACAAGCAACATTTTTAAATTTAAATCTGCACAAAAAGAAAAACAGGAGATTTAATGTGACCCACTTTATAAATAATAACATAGTACAATATTTACAGAATATGAGCTGTAAGGTACTTTAATAAAAGCAAACTGGGTTTACTGTGAAACATAATGATGAAAGAAAAATATTTTTAACCTGAGAGTGTAAAGCTTCAATACATCTGATTATCTTGAGGTTTATTACAATTATTTGCTAGATTACGTAGAATTGAGCTATATCAGATACCTTAGGTCAGAAATATGACAGTCAAGTCTCACTTTTAACACACATTTCATCTTTTCGGAAAGTGCATATAAAAGTTCCATGAACTTCTAGAGATGCATAACAAGAAAAAGCCATCAAAAGAATTTGTCCATTAATCTTTTCAGGCCTGCTATAGTTAGATTTTTAAAGTATACAGTGTACTGTTAGTGTACCATTACTCATCAAGTGGAAAAGCCCAAGACAGTGCTAGCTATCAGGTCAACCTTTCCTAATGCTCTGCTCTTCTATTTATCTACACCAAACCATTCTCCAGTAAGGCAGCTCCATGTTATTCACAAAATAGAATACATAAAAAATTATCTATTAACTATACAGTTTTCATTCTGATTCAAATACTTTTCAAACTCTTTAGCTTCTCCAGCAATGCTTTAATAGCTTTAAATAGCTGGGCCACAGATGTACTACTGTCAACAGGTCTATAAACAGTATGAACTATATATTGTACCATGAAGTAGCTTCACAATATTCAGAGAAATAAGACAGGAAAAGTCATTTCAACAGCTAGAAAGTAATATGTAGTTTTACAGACTCATTTCTTGAATTTCTCTTGCCTGCACTTGAAACTCATTAAAAGAGCAAAGACATTAACTGCACTATAAATCTGTCAAATACACCAAAAGACAGCTCATGAAGAACAAGTACATTCCAATTTTAAACTGATATGATAAAAATGATATGCTTAGTCAATTAAAACGATTTTTTTTATCCTCACATTCTATTTTACACAAAGATATTTCTTCTTTCACATATATATTTGTTCTGAAAGGTTTATATGTCTCACTTTGAGACATTACAAGCTATCTTTAAAATTACAAGTTTGATTTTTGAGAGTTTAGTAGTAGAAAATATAGACATAGTTGGAACATATGTAATAAAAGCTACAAAAGGTCAGACCAAAAATCCAGCAGTCCAGTATCCTGTCTCCAAAAGGGAGATAAATGGATGTTCAGGAAAGGGCAAGAATAGGTCTTTTGGTATGTTCCTAGACTACTTTGCAGCCTCCGACTGTTTCACATCACAGACTTCCTGAGCCCAATATGGTTTCTTGCTTTCTCAGTAATAACTTTTCTTTCATAAATTTGTCTGTTCTTCCACTTAAATTCATGCAAACAATAAAGACAAATCTCATTTTGGAAAACCCCTACTCCTATGAGCAGTCCTTATTTTTATATCTGATCCCCAAGGACTTCAAAGATTCGTTGTCTATATGATGTTAGAAGTGTGTTAGCAGCTCTGATCAACACAGCTTTGCATACGAGCCACTCAGTCCTGCTAAAAAACACTATATATTACCCCTGGTAATACCACTATGTATTACCCCTGGGCAACCATGCTAGCACAGCTTGGGTGCTTTTGGTATCCAACCCAGCTTGTTCAGACCCAGTTTGGATAGCACTGCATGGCATCACACTGTCATGTAGAAATACCTTAAATATTCTTCTAATCATTAAACCAGAATTAAAATGAGCATGTTACCACCATACTGCATCACAGATGAGTCCTGGATTTTAAGGACAGATGTGAGTATTGTGATTCTTGTGTATTATAGGTTCCCCTGCATTAATTTCTGCTTCATATCTACTCCTTTCTGTTCAACGCTTGTTCTTGAACTACAGTATATTTTTTTAGAAAGACATGCAGTCTTAACTAATACTGCATTTGCAGTGTTCCTGGATGCACCACAGCTATTGGTAAGTTGTTCCAATGTTTAATTACCTTCCCTGTTAAAATTTTGCACCTGAATTTGTCTGACTTCAGCCTTAAGCTGTTGGTTATTTTACTTGTTTGCTAGGTGGAGAAGCTATCATCATATTTCTGCTACCTGCATGAATATGTTAAGTTTGCGATGGAATGATCCCTCAGCCATGCTTTTGCTAACTAAGCAGACTGAGCTCTAAGTCTTTCATCACATAGCACACTTCCAATCCCTTAATCATTCTTACAACCCTTTTCTGAAACATCTCCAATTTTCAATGTCCTTTTTGAAGTATGTCCATCTAAAAGAACAGCATTGCAGTCATTTTCAGAACAATGCCAAACACAGAGATAATATAACCTCTGCACTTCTATTCAGTTCTTCTGTGTTGATGCAGTTCTGGGATGTATCAGGCCATTTGGCCAAAGCATAACAACATGAGTTCAGTTTCAAACAATGATTATGATTCCCAGTTTTGGGGAAAGAGAGAGGGTTTTTTGTTTTTAAAGAATAATTTCTTCCTGGAATAAGAATGGAAATATAGCCCACATTCATTATTTCAAGACACAAAATTACATTTGGGCATGCTGAAAAATATATTGCTTGCCTGAATCCAGCTCAGTAAACGAACCTACCTTCTACCTGTTTTTATATAACTTTGATAAAAATATTAAACAACAAAAGGTTAAAAATCAGATGCTGCAGGACCTCAGGGACCTTACTATTTGCATTTAGTAACACTATTATTACCTTTATTTTTGTTCTTCTAAGCTTTACACGGCAACAGACTATGTCTCCTTCTTTTGCTTCCTCTGTTAATTCTCCCTAAATTCTAATTCATACTAACTGCTATGAACTTGCTTTTTTTGCCAACTAGACACACAGGATTTTTAGTTTATAGGTTATTCCACCACCCTTACAAGCCCTACAGTTTAAGGGACAGCAGCCCTAATGCCTTCCTTCTCAACTATGCTAATTTGTTCTGCGAGCACCTAGTAAAATGTTCTCAAACAACTTTCATTTGCTGATCATGTTTCTCTACTTTTTCTCCCTACTTGCTTCTTCTAGCAAATTTGTTCATAGTTTTGTAGATTCCTCTTGCTAGTTGATTTGGTACACAGTTTTTTTCTGTGGAAAACTACCTCCATAAAACATCAGGTTAATAAATTACTAGTCTGGTTCAGGAAACATACTGGATCTCTCTATGCCCTCATTTTAATTATGACATTGTTTTCTGTCTTACAGATGATGGTACTACATAGTAATATGACAGTAGCCAATAGTAATGGATGTGATTTTTTTTTTAAATACCAAGATTTTAAATATATATTTCCATGTAAAAATATTTCAGGCTATATAGCTTATAAGAAAGCTGTAATCCATGATTGATGAAAATGCATTTTCATCAGAGGTCGTGTCCTAGAATGGCTAAAACATTTAATTTCTTCATCTATATATGGAAATTTACTCTTATTCCTTGGAAATAAAATAATTGGTTAAAAGGAAGGGAAAGTTTCAAAAGTAACTGTTCTACGGTCTACAGGGAAAAATAAACATTGTTAATGATTACTTGCAGATATCAATTCTCTTCTATAAAACATTAATTTCATGCTTAAAATAAACCATGAAACATTACTCCCTGTCAAATCAAATGCATCAAGCATTCAATCTCTAGGATAACCAAACCCCAACATACAGAAGATCATTACAGTCCAAATATCTTATCAAACTGCTGCTGGCAGCTTTCTCTACAGCATGGTAGACATCAGGTAACAGGGAGCTGACCTTAAGAAGTTAATGGGAAATAGCACTGCCACAAAACTGGAGAAAACATAGTAGTTAAATCAGCACAGTGTAACAAATTTTCCAGTACAGAACACTACTATTTTATCATATTTTGAAAAGGTGGATAAATTGGAGTGTTTTGTTTGCTTTTTTTTCATTTGTTTTGGCTAGAGAAAAGAATGATCTTTCAATATTTTGTTCCCTCACAACCAAACACTTGCTGCATTTGTATAAGGGTTTGAGTCTCCTCTGCCTCCAAAGCATTCCCTGTCTATTTTTCAAACCTCAGTCTTCCCACTTAGTCCTACTCAGATTCAAATGCTTAGAAACACGTACACTTTGCAGTACTTTAAAAAATGCATCTGGAAAGATTAGTGTGGCTCAGGAGATTGGAACCGATATACACATTCCTCCTTTAAATATATAATCATTAGCTGTTGCTTGCTGATAGTTAATCAGAGTCCAGAGAGACTTCTGTGGGTGCTAATCCAGTATCTGAAGATATCTCCTCTCAGATTAAATGCAAATGAAAAGTGCTCTACTGGAGCAAGTCCAGCAAAGGGCTACAAAGATGATTAGGGGACTGGAGCATCTCTCTCTTATGAGGAAAGGCTGAGAGAGCTGGGCCTGTTTAGCCTGGAGAAGAGAAGGCTGAGAGGAGATCTTATCAATGTGTACAAGTATCTGAAGGGAGGGTGTCAAGAGGATGGAGCCAGACTCTTTTCAGTGGTGCCCAGCGACAGGACGCGAGGCAAC
>NW_020447238.1:0-7161 GCF_003343035.1 Apteryx rowi
CAATCCTGTGCAATGTGCTCTAGGTGACCCTGCTTGAGCAGGGGGGTTGGACTAGATGATCTCCAGAGGTCCCTTCCAACCTCAGCGATTCTGTGATTGTCCAGTCAGATTAGACAATGCTAGAGACACCAGAGGAACGTCACTGCACTGGAAAAGTAAGACTGTGGATTTTTTACTCCAATAGATGTCATCTACAAACGCAAAATTCAAAATATCACCTAAGTCTCATTTTCCATGAAATTTCTCTTCAGATTCAGAAATATGACAGAGGGGAATATTCAGTTTAAGAGGATATACAGCCCTTCCAAGACATTAGCAATGCAGCTGGTTCTTCTCAGTAATGAAATTATATAAAAGGCCTGAGAATCAGTCCTTAAATAAGGTTACAGAAAGAACAGAGAAAAAGGTGGGTGGTTATAAGCATGTTCCTCAGGAAAGGTCTCCACCAGGAGAGAAAAAACTAGTGTCTATTGACAACAGAAGAGTTTCTTTTCTAGCAATGATAAGTAGTATACTGCTTCCCATCTTGAAGGGTGATGAAGCGGGTTTTGTTAGTCATTGGGATGAGTTGCTCTGTTGTTTCTGTGTCTGAGTAGTCTGGTAAGGAGATTTTCACCGCAGTTTTTTAGTATTCCTTGTTCTGGAATGGACAAAGGCCTAAGCTAGACACACAAAAACTAAATTTAGCCAAGGAGACTAGTGTCTTTGGGCATCCTCTACAATCAGTGAGGCGACTGCATTTGGAGGAGATACTCACTAAGGATAATTTGTTTAGCCTCTCTTAAGCACCCCTGCAATCTTTAAAAGCATTGCTGTTAATGGTCTGCTACAAGACCAAACCACTGAGGATTGCAGAGTATTTGTTTATACAACAGACAAAGAGACTAGGTTGCAAGTTTCTGAAGCCACTATTTCAAAAGCCTTAAAAAAGGATGGTCAACACTGATATAAAGGGGTGACAGTATCAAAGAAGTAATTAGGATTTACTTTAATGCTGGTAGCATCAGGAAAGACACAGTAACACCAACCCATATCTTCACAGAAGCTAGCATCTGGAACAAACATTGCCTAAGGTTTATGTATTTTGTTCAAAAAACTAAAAAACCTTCCTTTCAAAGAACTGTTGAATGGGTTGAATCAAGTTTGCACATGCGTATATAAAATCAATTTTAAATGCAACTGTGAAACTTCAAGTTGTTTTGTTTTCTTAGGCAACAACAAGGAGCCAGACACTGTAAATTAAGCCTGTTACAGTGACCATGCCTCTCAGCTGTTTTAATTTTAGCTTTGAAGATCTGGGCTTTCAAATTGACTGATGTTGAATTCATCAGAACCAATGCATTACATTAATCTAATGTTGAGTTTTTCCTGGTATGTCAGGAGAGTAGCTTCTAAGACTGGAAAGAGAAAAATGAATTACCAGCCCTTGTTTTCACTGCTTTGCAGTATGAAATTACTTGCATGTATTGTAACTACCCAACATTACCAGAGAGAGAGATTTTCAAGGAAAGCAGCACTTCAACAGAAGAACCCCTCCACACACAGTCTCTCAGCCATGAAGCTAACTGCACGCTTCTGCTCCATCAAGAACTTCAACGCATGCCAATGCCACTGTTGCAGTCAGGCAATTCCTCTACTTAATGGAGTTTGTTTCTTTAAAATGAGGGGGTGGGAGGGGGATCTATCTCCTGAGCCAGATAGACATTTTGAATCAAAACCTGCAACTGCACCATGAATAAGCTCCAAATGCTGGTAACTAACTGTTCTGAACCCCCCCCAAATTGTCCCCACTTACAAACCTGGAAAGGTATCTTTATACGTGGTACAGCCCATTTCTTCATTGGTTTCTGACTTTATTCCAGATAGCCTTAAGCAGGAATAAATAATTTGCTAAAGACTGTCAATTCATCTAATTCATAAAAAGTTGTGTGTTTGCATTTACTACAAGACAGAGGCTGCTTTGGGAACGTGTGTAATCATTTTTTTGAATTCCAGTTCAGAAACTTTTATTATTCTTACTTAGGTTAAATGTGCTGGCTCTAGCCAGCAACTGATTTGGCTTGGCTTTGAGATCTGCTCATGTTATTTGCTTTATATCACAGCTATGTCCCCCTTCTTTGTTTACCTGTTATAGGTTATAGCGATGCACACTATCTTCTGTCATCCTTAGGATGTCCAATTCTGAAGCTTATAAACCTTTCCCCTGCCTGTTAACACTTGTGCTAACTTACATGTAATAGCACAAATGCAATCTTAAACTGTTCTACCATGTTTTTATCAAAAATTTCCTGTACTGTAAGGGGGAAAAAAAAAAAGTGTCTGAGGCCTAACATTTGCTTATTCATTTGCCTGTTGCCACATGACACTGCCTCCCCTCTACTTCTTTCCTCTCTGGGTAGCAACACTGCCAATGCAGCAGTGGCATGCCCATCGACTGTGTAACATCAAGTGGTCAAGTCAACTTGCATCACAGCAAGATCACTTGGAATCTGAAAATCCTGAAGTCACCTTTGTTATTGATCAAAATTTAAGTTAAAATGAGAGATGCCACAGTAATTGTCAATAACTTTTCCTAATTGTGACAATGCTAATAGTAACAGACTGAGACGCTCTCCAGGGAACACAATTCTTCTGATACCTGGTCTCTCAAAAAGTTTTAATATTGAAGATGATTCTTAAAAGACAAATTTTAAAAATTAATGTAGTTGAGTAAATAAGTGTATTTAAAAGTTACTAGAGAGAGAGATTGCCAATACATATTTGAGATGGAAGACTTGTATTTGTCATGGAAAAAAAGACCCAAACACCCCTGAACCTATGCTTCAAGTGTTATCTGTCAGAGTTTAAAAGAACTATTCAGTTTTTGTTTAAAAAAAATCCATTATTTAAAATTAGGCTCTGTTTTAGATACTTTGTTGACGTACTAGGAAAGTAGCTATATGAAGGATGCAGAAACATGATGGAGACTTGCTGTAAATTAAATCAGATTCCCTCCCCATCCCTACCTCCTCTTACCCAATTCACATCTCTAAACAAAAACCAAAAAAAAAAAACCCAAAACAAAAAAGACAACTCCTCCACACACCCCTCTTTCAACACTCAGCATCCCTACCCCCCAAAAAAGACTTGTGCAAAGATGACGTAGGAACTTTTCACACAACAGTTTTCACTCCTTTTCTTCCCGTATCTGGCAAACAGCTTCACAAAAAGGCATTAGGAACCAGCTGAAGCAGATGCTTAGGATTTGAAGAACACCACCTCTGGAGGGATGTTAATCAGAGATTTGCAACGTTGCTACAATCACATCCAGAACACAAAGGTTCCTCACACATCTGATAATTTCCTTCATTAACCTACAAAATATTGGCACTTTGACCTATTAGCTACAGCACATGTACACTTCAGCAAAAATTCCTTATCGGCCTATCTTTAAACACATTAAAGCAGTCTCATTTCATCTTAAAGACAGGGTTTGAGTTCACAAAAAAACACAGGGATGAGCTGTGTGGTAGAAATTGGTTATTCAGTCATGTGGGTTATCTTTTTGCAAGTGGCAATATCACAATGAGGGCACAGACTGTATTAAGATTCACCTAACAAACAATCAACTACCATGAAGCCAGCGACACATTCCACATTTTGACTTCCTCTGCGGTCAGTCAATAATTAAGTATCAAACAATTTTTAAGAAATGATCATATCTGTATATCTGAACTGGTTCTGCTTTTAGAAAAGTCATGACAACAGTTGAATTTTGGACCTCTTAACTTTATCACACTTCAAATTCAGGTCAATTAACAAACAAACAAAATCCTCAATAACTTTGTTATAGTTCTGAAATCTAGAAACTAACTATTTGTGTATTTAGATATATATTTGATATACACTGACTTAAGAACTTTTTAAGAGGGTTTTTTTGGGTCCTTCAAACTGTATATTGATTAATGGTAAGAGTCTCACATCAGTAAGTCTTGCTAGTTACTTTTAAAACAGTCAATATATTATCATCCACTGTGGTCTACAAGGATTTACTGAAAGTAGTACATAAAATATACTGGCCCTATTTTATTCCTATTACAACCACACTAACATCCTTTTAAGTAGCAATTTCACTGGAAAAAACAACCTCTCCCCAAGGCCTATGGAGTACCTATAAAACTTGAAAATACATTCAGGTGTATCTCAACTTACACTCATTATACATGTTTCTTCTGCCTATACCTACCACTATGGAGCATCAAATTTATAACTACATACTTTTAAAACCAGTGCATGCACGCTCTCTCCTTCTATATTGATTTTCTTTGTAGGTCTCAAGTAACATAATTGTCTCAGAGAGGGACTGCAACGAACAGTTGCTCTTATCCACCTCGTGAAGTATGTATATCTTCATCATCCAACATTGGCTATGACCTATCATATGTCATATCATTCAAAATGATCCATCTCAAATTGTTTTGTCTTTTGGAGTGGGAGAGTGGGATGTGGACACTAACTTCTTTAGCAAGAAAACCCTAAAGAACCTCAAAGTTTTATCTGAAAAATATAAACAGTAAATGACAACATTGCATCAAAACTGTTTAAGCAAAATACAATCTAGAAATTAATACATATTTTATTCACATTCACTGAGGAGTGCTATGCAATAGCTTGCCTGTTACAACACTTACGAATAATGCAGTTACCTTAAATCATAAGAATAACTTATTTTCACATATACACAGCTGGCACATCTAATGAACTGCAGAGTATTCACAAATTGCTATGAAATAACTACTTCATTGCAAGCAAGAAATATTAATGTTTCATTTTTTCTTAGCATGGCTCATATAGGTTATGGGAATAAAAATAACTAGATCAAGCGAGAGTGAAATCCCCAGAAGAACATGCATTCATACCAAACTTATTACAGAAAAAGCTTCTTCACACCAATGCTGCAGGGTTATTGAAGATTACTACTGTGACAAAATACTGACTTCATCAAAAAGGGGGGAAAAAAAAGGCAAACCAAAATAAGGTTATGCAGTTATCTTCAAACAAGTTAACACCTATTTTACCCCATCCATGCTAATATCATGGTATGATTTCGCATGCAGATATTTAACCATGCTAATACTCAGCTACCAAAACAGTGTTTAGTTATCAAACTGTTGACAGGCTATTTCACCCATTTATAACCATTCACTTGCTGACACATATCAGCATGTAGGCACTCCTGGCAAAAACCTGTTACAAAAGCCAGAGCTTAGATTTCTATGCTTCCTGTGTTTCAGCCATCAGCCCTGCTGAGATAAGGCACTGACCTTTCCTTTTGATTCACAGTGGGAGAATACTCCGCTTACAAGCTTACTACTGTGAAGCCTTGATGTTAGAAGAATCACAAAAACGTGTGTAGGAAGGCAGAGAGGATTCAAATTTTGAGAAAGGTATTGAAATGTGACATTTCCAGCAGTTCATCAGTTCTTGTCATTTCCCCAGAAGTGTCAGCAACCCAAGTTTAATATTTCACTAGCAGTAATAAGATATTCTGCAGTTTGGCAGAAAGGGAAGGTAACACCCTATAAACCAGTTGATAGTTTGGGTTTTGTTGGGTTTTTTTTTCCCCCTCCAGGTTTCATTTTTAAAAGATTCTGCTATGCCATGGGGAATTTTCATGCAATATGGGTAATTTACCCTTGAAACGAGGAGATTTCTACCGAAAGAGACTTCAGGTGGCTGCATCGCAAGAAATATTTTTCTGTGCATCTCAAAGTCAATGAGACTGTGATTGCCAGTCTTTACACTAGTGAATAATTTGTAGGCTGTTACATTATGCAAACCCATCCACATTCTTTTGCATCCCTGCAAATATGCAGCTACTTCCCTATTTTGATTGTACAGTACACTCTAACAATAGGGTTCATCTAATAAGCTATTCAGAAAACTCCTACACAGTATGCAGGTCATCTCAGCTCATTTCCTTGCTGTTAGAAGCAACATGAAAAATCCTTTCAAACATCATCTAAGTCACAGGAATACTTAGAAGCACCTTAAAATCTCATAAAGTATTCACAACAGCTGCCCACAGTATCAGTTCTGCTGTGGTCCCAAACACACTTATCTAAGTCATGCACTGCTGCTGCAGGAATAGATGCCTTAAAAGAAATCTCTTCCACCCCACACAGGTTGAAGGTATTCAAAGTCCCATGAAGGAAGGGAAAGAAAAAAAAAATTAGAGCTAGAACTGAAAACTATATTTTCTTTTGGCAATTTTAGAACTACATTATAATCACTGCGAGATAAATGCTCTAACCTCCATCTGCACCATCCCAATATTTCTCCTCCCACATCAGTGCTGAATTTGCGGGAAGAGAATGAATAAGCCAAGAACATTCAAAACATTTCCAGGGAGGAAAAGATTTGCATGCCGATGTGGGAACACTATCGACTCTTAGGCACCTCGGCTGTGACCAGCCTGGGATCCCCGAGGAGCTCCTTCCTCTACCATCCGGGAAACACCATGCCCAATGGCATCCGCGAGCAGCACTTTTCCTCGGGAGTCCAAGCCGGCAGAGAGGCAGCCCGACAGAGTAGCTAGAGAGAGCTCTGGGGAGAAAAGGGGTGGAAAACGTAAGGCGGCTTACATGCTCCAGCTTGTCCTTCCTCCTCAGCCAGACGCTGGCACTGTAGTCCTGCTGCTTGACGGTGCTGTAGAAGTTCGCACCCACGCGGGTGAGGCTCGGCGACGGCTCCCGGGCTCTGCTCTTCAGCCTCATCTGCTCGAAGCCCTCGTGGGGGGACGAGGAGAGCCAGTCATGCCTGACTTCCATCTTGACATGACAAGGCAGAGTCCAAGGAAAAACCAGAGGAGACCAAGAAATTAAGAGGCACTGGATGAAGAGGGTCCGAAAAGAAAAGAAAAGAAAAGAGTGGGGGAAGAAGAAAGAAGGAAGGAGGGTAAATAATTAAAAAAAAAAAAAGGAAAAGGGGAGAGAAGGCGAGGAAGGAGAAGCAGCGAGGTAGGAGGGGTGGAGGGAGGAGGAAAGGCTGCAGGTACGAGAGGGCTGTGAGGGAAGAAAGGGCGCCGAGGAAAGACGCCGCTCAGAGATGCTGCTGCCGCCGCCGCCGCCGCTGCTTGTTGCCGGCAGCGAGCTGCAGCCCGCGGCGGCTCCTGGCGGCTCT